>NC_084616.1:43722514-44022514 GCF_033978795.1 Nerophis ophidion | reverse complement strand
CACGGGTCTTAAATGGCTCTTTGAATGACAAATGATACCGATCCCAGAACCATGTATATCAAATGTCTCCGGATGGTTCAGCAGCCACCCGCCCGAATCTAATTAAAATCTATTTTTTCATCATGTCAACCGCCCTTGACCCGCGGTTTACCCGCGAACTCCGCGGATGAGACTGCAACCCGCGCATCTCTACTGAGCGCACACTCTTTATTTATTTATTTATTTATTTATTTATTTATTATTTTTTTTTACACCTTCAATTTATAGGAATGAAACTCTATATTGATGCGGTTGTGGACGATTAAACAATAATTTGTATTCCTTCAGTTTTGTAGAACAAACAATACGTTACATTAAAACCTGATTATGTTAAACAAGTAGCCATCCACATAAGTTGATGCAGTCATGCTGAATCACCTAGAAATTGTTTACACAGCTTCAGAGAAATGTCAAGCACTTTTGAGAATGAGTGTTAAAAAAACAAACATATTTTCAGGTCCATGGACCGGGTTTAGCAATAACATTGATCATTTTTGTAATGAATGTAAAACCTACTCGGTGGCCTTGTGGTTGGAGTGTCCACCCTGAGATCGGTAGGTTGTGAGTTCAATCCCCGGCCTAGTCACACCAAAGACTATAAAAATGGTACCCATTACCTCTCTTGCTTGGCACTTGGCATCAAGGGTTGGGATTGGGGGTTAAAGCCGCAACAATTATTCCCGGGCGCGGCCACTGCTGCTGCTCACTGCTGCTGCTCACTGCTCTCCTCACCTCCCAGAGGGTGAACAAGGGGATGAGTCAAATGCAGAGGGCATATTTTACCACACCGAGTGTGTGCGTGACAATCAATGGTACTTAAACTTTAACTTTAGGGATGTCTAAAGGTTACCAACAAATTCAACACCTTTTGGGTTTGCAACGATTACTCAATCAAATCGATTAATTTAATAAGAATGATCTTATGTTGCTGCGATTAATATGTTAATGATAACAATTGATGAAATATGAATCGCATGGTGGGCGGGGAACTTTAAATGCCCGGACATAGTTTCCAATTGAGCGCACATGAGAGCGTTGATACATGGATGCCATGATCTGTGTGGCGCCTAACAGCTGAGATTTTATTGAATAGGTCCTGGGTTCAGTCTCGGGCTTGGGGTCTTTCTGTGTGGAGAAAATATTGAAAATGTGTTATCAGTTTATTCAATTAATCGATAAACTAATCAATAGATTACTTGATTACTAAAATATTCGATAGCTGCTTAAAACCCTTTGGTGTCTTTTAGAGATGTCAGATAATAGCTTTTTTGCCGATATCCGATATTCCGATATTGTCCAACTCTTAATTACCGATACCAATATCAACCGATACCGATGTATACAGTCGTGGAATGAACACATTATTATGCCTAATTTTGTTGTGATGCCCTGCTGGATGCATTAAATAATGTAACAATGTTTTACAAAAAGAAATCAATTCAAGTTATGGAAAAAAATGCCAACATGGCACTGCCATATTGGAAAAGTGCATTTTTTTTAACATGCCTAAAAACAGCAGCTTGGAATTTGGGAAATGTTCTCCCTGAGAGAGCCTGAGGAGGTTGAGGTGGGCGGGGTTGAGGTGGGGGATGGGGGTAGCGGGCGGTGTATATTGTAGCGTCCCGGAAGAGTTAGTGCTGAAAGGGTTCTGGGTTTTTGTTCTGTTGTGTTTGTGTTGTGTTGGGGTGCCGATGTTCTCCTGAAATGTGTTTGTCATTCTTGTTTGGTGTGGGTTCACAGTGTGGCGCATATTTGTAACAGTGTTAAAGTTGTTTATACGGCCACCCTCAGTGTGACCTGTATGGCTGTTGACCAATTATGCATTGCATTCACTTTTGTGTGTAAAAAGCCGTAGATATTTTGTGACTCGGCTTGCATGCAAAGGTCGTGCCTTTAAGGTTAATTGGCGCTCTGTACTTCTCCCTACGTCCGTGGACACAGCAGCGTTTTAAAAAGTGATACATTTTACTTTTTGAAAACGATACCGATAATTTGAAACCTTTACCGATAATTTCTGAAAAACATTTTAAAGCATTTATCGGCCGATAATATCGGCAGTCTGATATTATCGGACATCTCTAGTGTCTTTATTTTGTCACATGACTGCATGCTTGTGGTATATTCCTGTCTCACAGGTTGGTGTCTACTCAAGCAAGAGCTTTCTACTGTAATAGGCTAGATCATTGCAGATGCTTTTATTAGGAAAGGTTATAAATATATTTTTTCAAAACATAAATATTTGTACTTTCTTTTAATATAGAGGTGCATTCATTTTTGGTCCAATTAAACTAGACCCGAATTTGTTTGCTCTGCTAGTCAGGTGTGAACTGCCTTGCCAGCAGACTCTGGTCCTGATTGAGTCAAGTATGAACTATAACTGCAGCAACAAACCAAAAATAGTGGATATGACGTCATCAAAAAATATAAGTTATATGCAAGCCTAGAAGTATTAATACAGTCAACAAAGCGGCTGCATTGGTCATTACAGTCAGGCACTCTGGCTCCCTGCAGCACAGCACAACCCATGTGACATATTTGTTTCAAATATATCCTCTACATCAGTGGTCCCCAACCTTTTTGTAGCTGCGGACCGGTCAACGCTTGAAAATCTGTCCCATGGACCGGGGGTTGGGGGGTTTCATAAAGAAATACAAATACAATCATGTTTGCTTACGGACTGTATCCCTGCAGACTGTATTGATCTATATTGGTATATAATGTATATATTGTGTTTTTTATGTTGATTTAATAATTTAAAAAAACAAAAACATTTTATTTTATTTTTTTCTTGTGCGGCCAATTGGGGCGGCCCGGTGTTTGGGGACCACTGCTCTACATGACATCCTCATTTTACAGTTCAGATGGTAAAATGTTGAATGGTAAAACGAAAAAAATTCTGCCAAAACAAAACCCCTATGAGTGTAGGTGACCTGGAAGTTGTTTGAGACCATGTACACGTAACGTCACGGATGGCATTCCCCCGAAGCACAACTTTTGCATATGTTAATGGGGTACCACTCTGCACCTAAGTAACTACTGAGTAGCTTTTTTTGATTTTAGGCGCGAACAAGTGCAAGCAAACCCTGAAGCGTTCACTTTGCATTAGACCAAGGACCTTGCACATATCACACAGGTATGAACTGGGTCATAAATAAAGCCGCGCGAATAATCAACATCGAATCGACAAATCGATGAAAAATGCAAGAGGTGGAGGTTGTTTTTTTTTTCTTTGCAGGCACCGGCATTTGAGTGACAGACATCTTCGCCAATCAGAATTTTTCAGCCTTGTGTCCTTTTGCCTCCTGGCCAATCAAACTTGTCTAAGGAAACAGCTAATTTATTGATTAGCCAGTACGCTAATAACAAACACCACTTGTGCCTTGGAAAAAGTTTTACGGCAACTAGGCCTGAGCCGATTGTCAATAAGTCAATCAATCAATCGCTAACTAAAAATTACGTTGAAACACATCGATAAACTGCTATGTCCATGTCTATGGTTTTCTTAGTCTCCTGCTTCAAGCAGGGCGGAAGAGGTCTCACTCTCTACATCGCTCTCAACACCTGAGCGCATTTATTTAACAGTAGAAATCAACTGGACAAAGTAAGCCCTCCCTTTAGTTATTCACAATCTTTGTTTTCGTGGGCGGGTAGTAAGACTGCTCTTAACACAGGAGACAGTATGTACAGAGAGTCTCGCTCCTTGCGACTCTGGTGAGAAATTCAGCAAAATAACAAAAATGAAGAGCAAAAAAAATATGATTACAATGCCAAATGTCCCATTGTGGGAATATTTCAGATTTCACTCAGATGGGCAATATGAGCCCATCAACATGGACGAACAACCGAGAATGCTGAGATTGCAACAAATACAAGACAACCCAAAGTAGACTTAGACTTCCTTTTTATTGTCATTCAAATTTGAACACTACAGTACAGATAAGAACTAAATTTTGTTGCATTAGCTCATGGTAGTGCAGGATAAAAAAGCAATAAGGTGCATTGTGACAGCTTTCTGTCATGGGGTTCTTCTCAGGACCAACTAACTGCGCCAAGCATTTCGCCAAGTGTACAATTTTTAATTTTCAAACGTGCAAAAAGTATTTTCTTGTGTCTCTCTCGCCTCTGGTTTCCTCCTGGCTTTTCAGCCCCGACTGTGGTCACCAACGCTGCTAAATAAGAGACAGGTGATTAGATAACTCGTTCCAGCTGAGGTATCCACTCACCTGTCATCTGCTTCCAGCCGGCTCCTGCGCATGCCCTGCCAACAGGCGGCGCGTGGACCACGCCCCGCCTTCCACATGCATATATAAATAAATAGATTACTGTACAGAGAAATATATTGCACTTTTTCATATGCATCCACGTTTATGGATGTATGTTATATTGTCTTTTTATTCCAGCGAGTTAATCCATTTTGGGTGGAATTGAGGGGATAATTATGATGTGTTCAAGAGTCTTACGGCCAGAGGGAAGAAGCTGGTAAAGAACCTTGTGGTTCTGCTTCAGAGGCTGCGGAACCTCTTTCTAAAGTCCAGCAGTGAAAACAGTCCTTGGTGGGGGTGGCAGGAGTCTTTGCAGATTTTCTGAGCCCTGGTCAGGCAGCGGCTTTTTACAATCTCCTGGATAGGAGGAATAGGAGTCCTGATGATCTTTTCCGCCGTCCTCACCACTCTCTGGAGAGACTTCCAGTCTGAGGCACTGCAGGCTCCAGTCCAGACAGAGATGCTGTTGGTCAGTAGGCTCTCTATAGTGGCTCTGTAGAATGTGGTGAAAATGGGGGGAGGGAGCTGTGCTCTTCATGTGACGCAAAAAGTGCATGCGCTGCTGAGCTCCTTTTACAAGAGCTCCGGTGTGTAGGGACCAGGTTATATTGTCAGTTATCTGCACCACCAGGAACTTGGTGCTGCTTACCATCTCCACCGCTGTGCCATTGATGAAGAGTGGAGCGTGTAGTAAAAGTGTGTATACTTTTAAATGATTAATTGCAAAATTATTATATAGCATTTTTACATTACATTATAAACACTGTTTAGTTATTTATTTAGTTTAAACGCATGATGTGGACAAAAGCTTTGAGTCAGCTTGCATAAAGCCAAATATTTTTTAAAGTAAAATCTTGATTATTGTTCTAATATGTGGCACTTTCAGACAAGATTGTTGATTGACAGTCTAAAAGTAACATGTCTCCCTTTTACTCTTTATTTTTATTCTTTATGCATGCATATGTATTAATTATATAGTATATAATCATGTAATTGCAAATCAAATTGCAATCACAATTTTGGAGAGGAAAATCACAATTAAGTTTTCTTTAAAAATCGTGCACCTTCAGTCATAAACAAAAACAAATGTAAAAAAAAACATTTTGTTAAAAAGTTTTTACATACTTAATCGAAGTGAATAACTTGGTGTTGTTTGTCAACAAGACATGTTGCCACATCTGCATATTCAATACATCCACGGATTGTTCCCAAAGACATGAAAAACAAAACTTCTAAACTCAAACTGACGCAAAGTAAGGCATTGCTCTTGTCATACCCACTTAGCAACATGAGGACAATTCATTTTTACTAAAGACTCTTATGGACATGGCAGTACCCGACCCCCTAACCTTAAACCTCACTGCTCTCATCTGTGTACTGGGTTTCTTTGGATCAAAAGGTGTCTTTTATCCACAAACTAACCCCCCTGTCTGATGTCTCATGTGTACCAGACTGCTGAGTAATTGAGATCAAAAGATTGTGGTTAAAAGCGAACAAATAAGTGCTTTTTTAATGGGATGTCTTAATGTATTTTGCAAGCAGACGCAGGTTGTAGTGCCTTCAAAGCAGGTTCATTTTATTGTAGTCCAACCAAGTCATTCAGTTTTTGTTCATCAGAATCAGAATCAGAAATACTTTAATAATCCCTGGGGGAAAATTTATATTTTCAGCACAATCCCATTCAAGAGCAGACAAACATTACAGGGAGACAGAAGCTCTTGTATAGGGGTTCCAGACTGAGGCCAATGGGAAAAAAACTCATAACCGTGGCACACATAAACATGTGTTTAAGAGGGAAACATCAAAGAACACAAAGGACATTAAAGACATTAAAATAGCAGAGCTGATGCAACCAGCTATTTCTACACGGCCAAAAAAGTTAACCAACAGCAAAAAAACAAAAAAAACATATACACTGTGGTGGCCTCTGCGGTGTTCCACGCTATTGTCTGCTGGGGTGGGAGAAGCATAGCCAAAGACAAGAGCAGACCCAACAAAGCAACCAACAGACTCTACCCTCGACCACCCACCAACTCTCGGCCAGTGGCCAGTCTGCATGGATGAGCGAGGATAGAGGTGTCTGACTCCTGTTCATTCAGTCAAGACACTGTGAAGCTTGTTTTTTTGATCGATTGATTGATTTAGACTTGTATTAGTAGATTGCACAGTACAGTACATATTCCGTCCAATTGACCACTAAAGGGTAACACCCGAATAAGTTTTTCAACTTGTTTAAGTCCACGTTAATCAATTCATGGTAGTGCACAAGCTGCGCAGCCCTGTCTCTTCATCCGCATCTACTCCAGTCTCTCCAAACGGACTCTGGTGTGGCAGAGACCAAGCACCTGGTTTCCATGGCCAAAAGGCTCCCGGGAGGCAGATCCAGAAGTTCACAAAAAAAACACAGCAGAAGTCACTGAAATGCCACTCTTTGTCGCACAGTACCAAAGGATCCAGAACCAAAAGTCAAAATAACCCACATGCAAAGCAAATCATATTGCAAGAATATTGACATGCAGTCGTAACAAGCTTTATAATTTTGCATAGTCACAAATACATTATAAGACTATAAAGGTGCAGTGCAAGGTTTTGTTAAATTTCAAGGCTTTCTCTCTTAGGCTTATGAATTCAGCAAAGCTCTTGCAATTGTTTCCCCTCGAAGGATAAACTCTCCAAAAATATCTCGGAGCATAAAAAGTGATTTGAAGCCTTTGTGTTTTATTATTAAAAGCTAACATTTGCTCATGACATTGGCATCGTAATAACCGCAGGATACATTGGAACGAAGATGACACTGTAAAGCCAATCTCCATAATGAGATTTATGGGGTAAAATTGTTGCCTTTAATGGGTTGGTAGACTCAGAAGGGAGTGTGTTGTATGCGAATGTGGTGGAAATATTCACATTTGAATCAGTATGCTCCCCTTTGCTATTCCAAGATAACGGAAAGTGTAATAATTTAGTTCTGTGTTTTCTACCGCTGGCTTCTTGATAGGCTTTCCAGAACAATATTATTATTTATGTGCACTGATGGAGTGCAGTCAAACCACCCCCCCCCCCAAAAAAAAAACGGTGCCATCACTCAGTTGAACGTTGCAGGGAGAGTCAGTTTAACTGATTTTCTCACTTCATTTAATCTTTTCTGACTTTATCATCTACACAAATATTTAATCTGCTCTTTATCAGAAATGATCGTAGCTGTCAACATGTTGGGCTGCGTTCGACAAATAAACATAGCACTGTTGTCAACGACGGAAATAATGTGTCTCATTAACAAATAACAGCTTTTTTTAGACTCTAACTCGGTTTACAACACGACTTCATCAGTCATCAAGAAAATGTGTCTCTTCTAAGAATCAGGCAATAGTTTTGTGCTACACATAGTCAGCGATTTATCGAGAGGATATAATTGCTGCAGTATGCAAGAATTTGAGGAGTCGTGCCAGTGCTTCACTACATGTGTCTGACAAGCCGTCTGCCTTTTGTATAATCTCAGCAAGTTTTAGTACAAGCTCGAAATCCCTTTCATTTTTCTTTTGCAGACATGGTCCCAGCTATACAACGTTAAGCACCCTTGAGCCTTGATTCTTTTTGTAAAGCACTTGCTTTGAAAGTCATTTTTGTTTGTGTCGGAACAACACATTGTCGTTTCTCATTATTAAAAGTTACCTATGATTGCAGTGAAAAGTCAATACATTTTAATGTCAAGCTCTTAATTATTGCATTGACTTACAATGCATTGTCAGGAATTTTTAGCATTTTCTTGTCTTTTAACAATAGCCTAATTAAGGATTGGGAATGATCGCCCCTTGATACTGTGTACTATTTGCCTTCAAACGGCAAAGGGATTTACTCTGAATTAGTTAATCAATCAGACTTTAATTTAAATAGCTTATATTATACACACTTTACATAAAAAAATATATAAACAAGAGAAGAAAACATATACACACCCACAGCAATTTTGATAATAACAAAACATGTCATGGCACTAAGGACTGAAGAAAAACGCCCCCTTTAAAGCGTCACAATACAGAAAAACCCAAATGAACGATTGATTTTAAACTGTTTCTTTCTCCTCTTTTTCGGATGTGCTGTAATGAAAAAACTAAAAATGTATGGCACATTACATTGTAAAGATACAAATCCCAACTCAGTGATCCTCAAAAATGTGACACAGGAGGAAATAATTAAAGTCGTGAAAAAATGCAAATGTTATGCTTCAATTAATTGTAATGGAATTGCTATGGAAACGCTAAAAATGTTAACGAAGAGATCTCAGGACGTATATTAGTAACCTATCATTTCAAACAGGCAAATTCCCAAACAAAATGAATATAGATAATCTTCACCAATTTATAAGACTGGAGACAAACAACATTTTACAAATATAGACCTGTTTCTTTACTTCCACAATTTTCTAAAATCGTTGAACAACTGTTCAAAAACAGATTAGAGAGTTTCACAAAAAAAAATAGAATACTCGCTGTGAACCAATATGGATAAAGAGCTAATATTTCAACTTCTATGGCTTTAATCAAAATTACAGAAGAAATTACCAATGCAATGGATAGTAAAAAATGTGCAGCAGCAGTGTTTATAGATCCTTCCTTTTGACACATTAATCACATTATTTTAATCAAATAATTAGAACGGTATGGCGTCAGAGGGTTGGTCTTAAACAGGATTAGAATCTACTTAAGCAACAGGAAACAACACATGAAGCGAGGCGAACACACATCTACGACTCTAAATATATCCTGTGGTGTACCCCAGGGATCAATACTAGGACCAAAACTGTTCAACATTTATATGAAGGACATTTGTAAAGTTACAAAATATTTAAAGTTAGTATTTTTCACGGGTGATACAACAGCATTTTGTTCAGGAGAGAACACACAGAAGCTAATACAAATAACAACAAGAGAAATAACAGATAAAAAGGATGGTTTGACAAATCAGACCATCCTTAAACCTCAGTAAAACTAAAGTAATGATATTCGGTAAGAGTTGAAACGAAAGTCAAACAGAAACACAAACGGAATACAAATTGAAAGAGTAAATGAAACCAAATTTCTTGGTTTAATGATTGATGATAAAATGAACTGGAAATCTCATGTAAAAAATATACCACATCAATTAGCAAGAAACATGTCAATAATGAATAAGGCAAAAACATGTTTGAGACCATAACTCACTCCCTATTGTTTACTGCTCGTTAGTGCTACCATATCTGAGTTATTGTGCAGAAATATGGGAAAATAACTACAAAACTACACTTCATTTACTAACCGTGTTACAAAAAGATCAGTTAGAATAATACATAATGTTGAATATAGAGAACATTCAAACCCTTTATTCATTGATTTAGGCCTGGGCGATATATCGATATACTCGATATATCGCAGGTTTGTCTATGTGCGATATTTAAAATGACTATATCGTGATATTCGAGTATACTTTCTCAAGCAGTTGCTATTAACTGCTGGCATTACACTACAGACTCTTTCCACTCTTTCTTGCCTCTCCTTCTCACAGACAGGAAGCACACCTTCTTACATACATGTACGTCACATACATATTCGCCCACACGGAGCAGAGAGGTAGCAGCATGGATAATGTCAGTTGTGGTGCTAGTGGTTTTACGAGAGAAAGAAGGTGCGAATCTGGTAACAAATGAAGGAAGAATTAATTCCCAAGAAACACAGCACAGGATCCATCGTTTGGCGGTGGTTTGGGAATATGTCGAACAGATAACCATGTCAAGTATGGGGCAAAAGCGTTGCGACAAAAAGTAGCTGCACTACTACTATGTAGCATCATTTGAAAAGTCACCTGCTAGAGAATGAAGAGTGGTTACTCTGCATGTCAACAGCTCTGTTAGGTGCCACACCAACAAAATGCAGAGGCAACTATTTCCACATCAACACCGTATAAAAAAAAAGTGAACAACATAAGGAGATAACGTCCGCAGTAACCTACCACTTAGCGATTTGATTTCCTATTATGCAGCTCATTTTTATTTGACACTTTTGACTACTGAAATATCGTGTGTGACATCATGCACAAAAGTGCACTTTATTTGTTTTAAACTGTTGTAGTGGCGTTCTGTACAAAAAGTCCACTTCAATTCAGTGTTGTTTCGATAAGTCATCTTAGTGACATCATGAACAAAAGTGCACTCATAGCTTGTTTTTAAATGTCTCTGACAATCTTGCACTTTCTGTTTTGAAATGACATGAATGTTTGTTACACTGCTTAGTAACTGTTTGATAAATAGAGTTTTGGTCAATTGACTTAGTTGTGATTTCCCTCTCTGCATGAAAGTTTAAAAGTAGCATGTATTAATGCAGTATGAACAATAATGTTTTAATGTAGACACATAGAATCATCATACTGCTGTGATTATATGCATCAAGTGTTCATTCAAGGCTAAGGCAAAATATCAAGATATATATAGTGTATCGTGACATGGCCTGAAAATATGGAGATTTAAAAAAAGGCCATATTGCCCAGCCCTAAATTGAATCGAAAGTAATGAAATTCCACGACATAGTGAATTAGCAAACAGCTAGAATTATTCACAGAGCAAACTATAATCTCCTACCCAACAATATTTAACAATTCTTCTCAACAAAAGAGGAGAAATACAACCTTAGAGAACAATTCAATTTAAAACATTTGTACAGACTTACACCACTTACGACCTTATGTATATCAGTCTGTGAAATTAATTTATGGAATGGATTAAGTTTAAGAAATCAAACAATGTACTAATGTGATGCAACTCAAGAAACTGTTCAAACTTAAAGTGTTTACAAAGTGCAAAGAAGACGAAACATGATCACCATTCTTAATTTATCTCATCCACCCATTCATTTTGCAGATAATCCTACTCATCTCACCATATGAAATATAACTTACTTCACTAATTATTATTTATTAATTTATTTATTTTTAATGTTATTACTTATGGAGTATATTGTGAATACATTGAGAACAGGAAGTGAACAAAAGTGTTAGAAACTGCTATGTAAAGGAAAAGGGGTAGGATTAAATAAGATCTGCTTCTTCCTTCCTTTTCGAACATATTGAATAAAACAACTGGACATTGTGATGTATCATGTTGTGTGCATGCAGGTTCCAAATAAACTCAAACTCAAACCATATCAACGTCCTTTTTGATAATGGTAGCACTTGTGGCAATCTCTGTCCTGTTGGCGGCGCCGCGAGACTAATTCTCCAAGCAAAATATAAACAGGATGTGACGTTGAGGGTCCGCCTCTTTAAAATGGCAGTTTTGTCATCAAAATGGATGCCATCTATTTCCTACCGCTTATTCCCTTTTTGGGTCGCGGGGGGCGCTGACGCCTATCTCTGCTACAATCGGGCGGAAGGCGGGGTACACCCTGGACAAGTCGCCACCTCATCGCAGGGCCAACACAGATAGACAGACAACATTCACACTCACATTCACACACTGGGGCCAATTTAGTGTTGCCAATCAACCTATCCCCAGGTGTATGTCTTTGGAAGGGGGAGGAAGTCAGAGTACCCAGAGGGAACCCACGCATTCTCGGGGAGAACATGCAAACACCACACATAAAGATCCCGAGCCTGGGATTGAACCCAGGACTGCAGGACCTTCGTATTGTGAGGCAGACGCACTAACCCCTCTTCCACCGTGTTGCAGTTCTAGCGGCCAAAAAAAAAAAAAGAATAATTATATGAAAAAATTAATGAAGACATACATTGAACATTGAGACATCAGTCGCACACGAGGCATATTAGGCTCGATCTCAAAGTTCGTTGACCGAAAAGAACACAAATAGAGGCGTTTGTGAATTGAGGTTCCACTGTATTGGTGATATTGTTATTACAAGCGCTAACGCAGACAAACTATATTTAGGGGCGCTGTGATCAAAGAGGGGATAACAACTGCTCTGTTGATATCTGCTGGAAAGCTGCGTTCATGCCTCGGAGCTTGAAAATGTTTATTCTCGGAGCTCGCAAAAGTTTATTTTAGATCATAGATAATGCCTCCCACCTGGATAGTAGAAGGATGAAGACATAAACTGACGAGTTGGTCAACTTTGGCATCCAATTTTAACCCAGAAATTTAATGATACAGCGTCCATATAAAACCCTAATGGAGGTGTTTGGATGTTTTTAGAGCCCTTCACAGGCAAAATAGAGCAATTCCCATCGGCTCGATTGTAAGCGGTCTTCTGATTGCATTTATTTAGCATTTGCAATGCATTAAAAAAGAAAAACATTTGTGTTCTTGTTTCATATAAAGATTATGAAAGAAAGGCCAAATTCCAAAAAAAGTACAGTTCCCCTGCTAGTGATCCGACGTTAACGTGAAATAAAAGCCTATTTAAGCTCTTTATTGATATATCCTATTCATGTGTAAATAACTAACTGCAAATCATTTTCAGCTCCAAAAATCGGTTATCAGCCAACTTGACTACTAATAATCTGTAAGAGGTTGGGGGTGCCCTTTCGGTATGACATCATCTAAAGAACTGGATGATTATTTCCCAGCATGGACTATGGACAAATACTTTTAAATCTAGTATTTTAATCACGTAATTTGTTGTGCTTGTTACCCTGGTCTATGATTACTTCAAAACTGATATGCTTAACTTTTCTGAGCAAAACAAGAAACTAATATGATCATATATAGACACCATAGCCTGTGTTTCCATAGTTTCAGTGTCTCCCTGTTGTGGGTATTTTCTTACGCTTATTGTGACATGTTTGATACTGACATCAGTAGCATTGCAAAATGTGCTGAAAGTAACCACAAAAGAAGCCTAAAATCACTATTGTGTATTTTAGGAAGAACTTTTCCTCTCGGGATAATTTTTTGTTCAAGAACTATGAAATACTGGTTAGCATTGTCGGCACCTTTTTAAGTGTAAAACATTTAAAACCCCTTAAATGTAGGAAAACACACTGTCTGTCATATTTTCAGGCATCTACAATTATCAAAATGATAACACACACGGCAGTTTGTAAAACTAGTAAACTTTTCTCTGTAGTCAATCAAAGAATTGCAATCAAATTCCATCTGAAGTCTGAATGAACTTCTAATGCCTTCTAATATCCCTTTCGTTTCCTTCAACAGAGGACACGTGTAAATGCTGGAAAGGACAACTGAAGAATTCTCCACATTTGAGACTGTATGTGACTGCATGTGACCAGAGAACATTACAATGGAGTTGCTGTGGAATCTCACTTTGCTGCTCTTATCACTGGACTGTCTGACAGGTACTGTAAGCCTCCCAAATATGCATTTTTTCTTAACATATCAAGTAGGAATTGTTATTTATAGATTGTGGCGACAGCTCTTTGGACCATAGAACGGATGACAATTGAAAGTAAAAGTAGGTTTTATGGCACCCAGGGGCTTTCCAGCAATACTCCCAATTTGAGATCCATGACATTGTCTTCACTGGCGTTTTTGACCAGCGTTTCAACATTCTTATAGTCAAAGCTGGAGTCAAAAAAAACTTTATTCCTTTTAGAGGTAGACATTTTCCACCTCTAAAAGTAGATCCTCCCTCTTTTGTAGTTGAGCTTTCGGTCATTCAATTTTAAAGGGCACTTCAATTGTTACCCTAATTGAGATTGTACTGGCGGTAGTACAGAAATCCTTCCATTGATCTTGATTCTAATTAGAGACCTAATTTGCCTCTCTCTTACAAAATGTTCAGGGTCAAATGTGAGTTCTGCTAATGTCGGGAGTTTTAAGATGAGAGCAAGATGAATTAGGACTTTGTAACTTAGCATGGCGTATTAAAGAGTGACTAATCTTTAATGCTGCCTTGCTCCAGATTACCCCTTTCTCCCCCCAACAGCTGTGATATAAAATAATTAGCATCTGTGTGTCTTACTCCATCAGAGTGTGTATTTGGGCTGCATGTCCATACCTACATTTACCAACTCGGTAATTAGGACCGCTTATTTTTAAATCCAATGCACATCTGATGATGTATCCAACAAGTGAGTCACTGTGGGATTTTAATTTGCACCTTAGGGTCGGATATCTTCATAACATCCTCAGGCATTTATTTATATACTTGAACACCGGTAGAAATTCAGACGCAATTAGGATATTAGATCACAGACTAATTGCTTCCAAGAGAAAACTTAATTCAGTGCTTACGCCATCCACATAAAGCACTCTCCCAAATATAATGTGTAGATTATAGAATTTATTTTTGTATATTTTAAGTTAACAGCTTGTCGCAAAGCAGTTTTACACATTATGTTTTACTTCATTTTAGCAAAGCAAAATCAAAATGATACGATGACTATTACCCCAGATTTCCACAGGGTGCGTAACTGCCATGGCGGCGGACTTTTATCGTTTCAATTCAAGTCAATGTGTGGATTTCCACAGCCAACAAACCCCTTGCACATGCTGATGGCATCCCGGGGCCGTACCGCATTCCTGCGCTCGATATACACACAGAGCATCTATATTTGCTAAAATAATCCATTTAGATAAACTGTACGAACTCAAAAAGTGTTTACAAAGTACTAGAAACAACAATTGTGATTAACATCTTAAAGCTTAAAAAAAAAAAAGTAAAAATGTTATTAATTTTATTAAGGATGAATAAAGACTTCAATGACTTTTATGTTTTGTTTGATCAGCCGTTTTGCTGATGTGTTACAAGCTCCGTTTGGAAACAATTAAGGAATGTCAATAAATATTTACAAAATATCTCTATATCAATATCCCATTCATAACGTACTGGTATGTATCAGCTGTTTATAGTCTGGTGTGGCTAATATATGAAACAAATAGTTTTTTCTAAAATGTAATGGGCGTGGCCTATATTGTAGTCCGGAAAATGCGGCAGTCGTTCTGCAAAGCAAAACTTTTGTCTTTTCTACGAGTCAAGACAGTACTGTCATACTGTGGGTATTGAACAGCACATCTTGTGTTGCTGATTAGCAACCGTTACATATCGCCAATGGCAGGACTGACTTTATTTACTTCTGCTTCACTAGAAGGACAGAATAAACTGTTTGTGGTTCGCTTTACAACAACTTCCCTTGTCACATGATTACTCGCGGATTTGCGAGATCTTGTAAAAGTCTGCTGTACTTTGCTGCATGGAGAAGCCGCCACAGTGTGCATCATAACAGCAGTGGGGAATTCTGGATGGTGGATGGCGGTGACGCTCCCTGGCTGCGTTATTCAGCAGCCGTTATCCAGCAGAAATCCGGACTATTGCCGAGATCGGCTCTATACGAGTTCTCCCAGAATTATTCAAATAGTCACTCACAAGTGGAAGTGCTTATAGTGATCCTATATGCAAACAACATAAAAAGTGAAAGTTGGGATTTTGCATTATTCTTCTAACAGTGTCATGTAAAGTAAAGTAATTCCGTTTTAGGTTACATTTGGAATTGAGGCTGCTTTCATTTAAAACCATACCTTCTCAAGGAAATATTCCATGGATCAGTTTTGAAAATTCTGATTTACCCAGCTTCTTACAAAGTGGCTTTGACTGATATCACTATAATGGAACATGAGGCATGGCAGTTGGTACATACTGCTGGTCACAACGTGATAGCAATACCTTTTTAGACCTTGGAAATCCTCCTTGTTCGGAGGAAGAACAGTGTTTTCATGAGCACAATACCTGTCCCTTTATATTTGCTTCGAGGGAAGTTATCCACCGAGGAATCAGCTTTATGAGAGGTCAGATGCCAAAGCCAAGGGAGAAGTCGTGCCTGTAGAAAGTTTACCAAGAGTTAACCAGATATCTCCCCATTCAATTCTTTCTCGAGGTGCTTGCTGGATGTGTGTTTGTGTATGTCAGGGAGCATAGAAGCGGTGTTCATGTAGGGCTGGCAGATGCATTTGGACCTGTGCAGTAAATACTAACATGTGTAACACAGCAAGGCAACTCTTGAACCGGTCTTCAAATTAAAACTATGTTATTGCAATCATTTCAAAAGAATTACAGCCAAGTATAGTGAATTGCTTCATGTACAGTATGTAATCACACTGTATTTAAATCTGTCATTTTCGCTAAACACATACACACTGTTTTTGTTATGGATGCACAATAGTATGTGGCTCATATGAGGAATTATGAGATTATACCGATAAATCCGATAACATTAGGAAACAGGTCCAATCACGGCAATCAAAATAACTTTCCCATTAGGTGAGATGAGGTGCTGTGGGTGAATTAATAGCTGTGTTTCCATTACTCCAAGAAATGTGCAAAACCGAAATATCACAATAAGAAACTGGTAATGAAAACACCCATATTTCGAAAAACCTCTCAAATATCGCCAAAACATTTTTCCACAATATTGAAGTGTTTTGCAAAAGCATGATGGAAACATTTTTTTTCGCATTTAGAGGTCACATAAACACAAAACCGGTGGGTCACCGATGCAGGATAACTAAGACACATGGCCGTCTAGTCTCGCTTTCGATAGGTCGGTATGGAGGAGTGAGGCGGCACTGCAAAACGAGGCCGTTTCTCAGGTGCTTTCGCTGCAAGCTGACTTGCAGGCTTGGAGTGAAACACATGCTCCAACATGTGTCGAGAGGGCCCTAAGTCTGCGATTGATCGGTGGAGGGGGGAGCGAGGTGGCGCCGTCGCACCGGGCCATCTCGCTGTTTCCTTTTCAGCAACCGACCCGCAGGCTCAGAGAGACCCACATGCCCAAACAGTAATGTCCATAGGGCTGTAAGGACGTTGCCTTTAAGCGATCACCCGCTCCCTTCAGCTTCTATTGACAACAGCCCTGGCTGAAACATCTTCCTCAAAGAGGAGTCTCGCAGGATCAGAATCAGAATCAGCTTTATTGTCATTACGCAGGGTAACGAGATTGAGGCCAATCCGTACGGTACGACGTGTGCATGCAAGAAAACAATGTGTACACCGAAGAGAAGGCAGTTATGAGGGTCAATGTGGAAGTCCGTTCAGGGTGGTTATGGCCCTGGGGAAGAAGCTGTTCTTTAGCCTGTTTGTTTTGGTTTTAATGCACCTGTAGCACTTCCCAGAGGGCAGCAGGGGGAACAGGTCAGAGCCAGGGCAGGTGCTGTCATTGATGATGGCACTGGCTCTGTTAAGGCAGTGGGAGGTGTAGATGTCCATCAGAGAGGGGAGAGGACGTCTGATGATCTTCTGAGCCGCCTTGACCACTCTATGCAGCCTCTCCCTGTCTACTGCAGTGCAGCTACCGTACCATACTGCAATACAGTAGGTCAGCAGGCTCTCAATAGACGAGCGGTAGAAGGTCAGCAGCAGGTCAGGCTTCAGGTTGTACTTCCCGAGGACTCTCAGGAAGTGTAGCCGCTGCTGAACCTTCTTTATGATTGATGTGGTGTTGACTGTCCAGGAAAAGTCGTGAGAGATGTGGACTCCAAGGTACCTGAAGGAGTGGACCCTCTCCACACGCTCGCCGTTGATGTAGAGGGGGGCAGGGTCGGTGCTGTTCCTCCTGAAGTCAACAATGATATCTCTGGTATTGCTGGTGTTGAGAGCGAGGTTGTTCTCCGAAGACCAGATCGTCAGCTTCAGGACCTCCTCCCTGTAGGCATCCTCGTCACCCCTGGAGATGAGCCCGACCACTGTGGTATCGTCAGCAAACTTGACGATAAGGTTGTCGCTGTGAGCTGGACTGCAGTTATGGGTGTAGAGGCAGTAGAGGAGGGGGCTCAGCACACAGCCCTGTAGAGAGCCGATGCTCAGCCTGCGGGTGGATGAGAGGTGGGGGCCAAGTCTCACATTCTGGGGTCGGTCCGTTAGAAAGTCTCTTATCCAGGCGCTTGTGAGAGGGGGGAGGCCAACAGTGTCCAGTTTATTGCAGAGTCTGTCCGGGATTATTGTATTGAAGGCAGAACTATAATCCACAGAGAGCATCCGGACGTAGCTCTGCTGCTGCTCCAGGTGGTTCAGAGCAGAGTGAAAGGCAACAGCGATGGCGTCCTCTGTGGATCTGTTCGCCCGGTATGCGAACTGGTGGGGGTCGAAGTCTGGAGGGATATGGTCCTTGATGTGCTGGAGAACCAGCCTTTTGAAGCACTTCATGATTACCGGAGTGAGGGCCACTGGTCGGTAATCATTCAGGCTGGTGATGGGAGACTTCTTCGGCACCGGGATTATTGTAGATGACTTCCTGAGCCAGGGAGAGGTTAAAGATCCTGGTGAGGGGGGTAGCGAGCTGGTGGGCGCACGCCCTGAGCACCTCTCCAGGTACTCCATCTGGTCCGGCAGCCTTCCTGGGGTTCACAGCCAGTCTGACACTGTGCTCTTGTACAGTGAGTGTAATGGTGCCATAGCCCGGTGGCGGCGGGGGCAGGGCTGGAGCAGATGAGAGTTGCTGGGGGTTTTCAAAACGGGCAAAGAAACAGTTAAGCTCCTCTGCCAGTGTCGCACTCTGAACCGCAGTTGAAGTTCGTGATGTCATGAATGCCCCGCCACACCTCCCGTGAGTTATTGCTGGACAGTTAGGACTCCATGCACCTATGTGGACCGCCTTTGCTTTTTTTAATCCCTCTCTTCAGGTCGACTCTAGCAGCACTGTACAGTGCCCTGTCCCCTGACCTGAAGGCTGCGTCGTGGGCCCTGAGGAGTGTGCGGACCTGGCTGGTCATCCAGGGTTTCTTTTTGGCGTAAACCCGGATGTTTTTTTCCACAGTCACATTCCCGATGCAGAACTGTATGTAGTCCAGCACCATTCCTGTGGCTGTCTCCAGCTCCTGTTGCTGGAAGAGGTCCCAGTCTGTGTGTTGGAAGCAGTCCTAAAGTTTGGGGAGTGCATCGTCAGGCCAGGTCATAACAGTCTTTGTGATGGGCCTGGCCTGGCGTCTGATGGGGGTGTAGGTAGGAGAGAGCAGGAGGGAAAGATGGTCTGACTGTCCAAGCTGGGGGAGGGGTGTGGCTCTGCACGCGTGCTTCATGTTGGTATACACTTGGTCCAGGGTGTTCTTGCCCATTGTAGAACGCTTCACGTGCTGGTAGAACTTAGGGAGTACAGTCTTCAGATTGGCCTTATTAAAATCCCAGGTTATGATATGAACACTGTCGGGGTGGGCCCGCTGCTGTTCGTTGACGGTGTTCAGCAGAAGAGAGAGCGCTGTGTTTACTTTGGCGCCCGGTGGAATATACACAGCCATGATGATAACAACAGACAGCTCTCTCGGGAGAAAAAAAGGCCGACATCTAACAGACATTTACTCCATTTTTGGGCAACAGTGCTGTTCAATGATTGTCCCGTTGTTGCACCTGTTCTCATGCATGTAAATACAGAGCCCCCCCCCCTGCTCTTATCGGAGTCCTTATTTCTGTCCCGGCGGAGCAGAGTGCGGCCGGCTAGCTGCATGCTAGCATCGGGTATTTCTGGGGTAAGCCAGGTTTCGGCGATGATCATAGCACAACAGTCCCGAGCATAGCGGTTTCCAGCGAGTTGTAACACCAGGTTGTCCATCTTCTGTACGAGGGATCTGGCATTGGAGAGGAACACGTTTTTGCTTCCTCTCCCGCCTCCGTCTGCGCCGTCTCCCAGACCCGACAACAAACCACAGAGAGCCCGGGGCTCTCGCTATGTCCTCTGGGATGTTGTGCTCGTGGTGAAAGTCTCTCGAAACAGATATCTGGTGCGAGTTCCCGATATCCAAGAGTAACTGGCGGGTGTACCGGGTGTTTGCAGTACAGGTGGTGCCCAAAAGTAAAAAAAAAAGGAAGAAAAGAAGGAGGAAAGAGCACTGAAATGGAGAGCCGTAAGCCGCTGCGTCCGTTCGCGCCGCCATCTTGGAAAAAAAAAAAAAGAGGATGAGATTTTACGAGATTTACGCCCAATGACGCAAAACACCCTTTAATGGAAACACATACAAGTCACAAATATACTTTGTCAACATTTTAGAAATATCACTTTTATTTTGCGAAAAACTGCAATGGAAACAGAGCTACAGTGAGCAAATCAAGCGCTCATTTTCTCCTACCGAGTTGGAGATCATAAACTCAAGGTCCTAAATTGAAACTGGTTGATGCGCCTGTGCCTGTAGTGGTGATCAGACCATTTTTTACTATGTAGGGCTGCAGCTATCAAATATTTTGGCAACATAGTAGGTTATTAATTAATTTGTTTGATTATTCAAGTATGAGATAAAACTTACTTTATAGGCTCATTACTTATTTTAGAAAAAAAAAGGTGAATCTGTCTTTTTGATGAGCTATCATCTTTTATTCTTATAAATGCACATCAAATTGTTTTTTTCACATGAGAGCTTCAATGTATAAGCATATGGAAAAGTAGAAAAAAACAATTGTTTAAATTCGGTAAAACAAGTAATAGATAAATAAAGAATGAAAAAAGAATTAAACGAAACACGTTGGCTCTCTGATTACGTATGATAGAGCGATAGAGCACTTTCATTGACATTCAAAAACGTATGTTTCTCTGAGATTAATAATATTTTTAAACTGATTAATCACCTTTTTTTATCTGGTTTAATCATAATTTATCAATATAAATTTAAATAATTAAAATTCATATTTTGATACAAATGCAATTTCATTGTCAGAATGTCATACACAAACATATTTTAAATGCTAAATAAAAAAAATACAAATAAAACTTCGCTGTGGCAGGGCCTGGAAGGGTGGATGAGATCCGCCCGGAGTTCCTTAATGCTCGGCGTTCCTTAAGGCTCTGGAGCTAATTTAGGGCTGTTTTGGTTGACTAGACTGTGCAGTATCTTTAAGAAGGGGAACCTTAAGGTATGTTCCAACTATCATGGGATCACCCTCCTCAGCCTTCCCGGTTAGGTCTACTCAGGTGAACTGGAGAGGAAGCCACGCTGAAAAGTCAAACCTCGGATTGAGGTCCTAGTCATGGGACTGTGGATCATCTCTATACTCTCAGCAGGGTTCATGTGGGATCATCAGAGTTTTTTCAACCAGTCTACATGTGTTTTGTGAACTTTGAGAAGGCCTTCAACAGTGTCTCTTGGAAAGTCTTGGGATAGGGCGTATTAGACTGTCTGATTGTGGCGGCACGTTTCCTGTATGATCGGTATCAGACATTGGTTGGATTAGGTCTCTGCTTTTTGCAGGTGATGTGGTTCTGATGGCTTCTTCTGACCAGGATTTTCAGCACTTACTAGGTTGGTTCGCAGCTGAGTGCGAAGCGACTAGGATAAAAATTTGCACTTCCAAGACAAAGTCTATGTTTTTCATCCGGGTTGGGGAGGAGATCTTGCCCCAAGTAGAGGAATTCAAGTACCTCGAGTCTTGTTCACGAATGAAAGAAGACTGGATTGTGATATAGACAGGCAGATGGGTGCGCCGTCTGCAGTGATGCAGACCCTGCATCAATCTGTCGTGGTGAAGAAGGAGCTGAACAGGAAGGCAAAGCTCTCAATTTACCAGTAGTCTACGTTCCAATCTTTACCTATGGTCATGAGCTTTAAGTTATGACCGAAAGGACTAAATTACGTGTACAAGCGGCCAAAATTACTTTCCTCAGTTGATAGGGCGAGAAGCTCTGCCATCCGGGAGGAGCTCAAAGTAAAGCCACTGCTCTTCCACATCAAGAAGAGCCTAATGAGATGGTCCAGGCATCTGGTCATGCTAACCCCCCGGACACCTCCCAGGGTAGGTGTTAAAGGCACGTCAGACCGGTAGGAGGCTACTGGGAAGACACTTTAGAGAGACAGGCTGGCCTGGGAACGCCTCGGGATCCCCCGGGAGGAGCTGGACGAAGACGGAAGTCTGAGCTTCTCTGCTTATGCTGCTGACCTCGGATATGGATGCATATATTAGGGCTGTCAATGCATGTACTTAATAAAAAAAAATAGATTTAATTATCATATATTCATGAAGATAATCTCTGGCAGAGTTTACTCGTGTCTATGTTGTCGCCAAAAGTATCAAAGTTTAGTTAAACAATTACTTTGCAAAATGAATAGCCGCCGCATGTAGGCCACTTAACATCAGCAACGACCAAGATGTCATGCATATGGTCACAGGTTATCCGTTGTACAAACTACCTTTGAGAAGTTTAAATAAAATGTTTACATAAACAAAGTTTGATTATTGCTCGGAGTAGAGAAATAACTTATTTGTGACTCTGGGGTCAAATTGCAGCGGTGGTTTTCAAGACAGCGTGGCGAAGTTGGGTTACTGGTTCAATCCCCACTTTCTGCCATCCTAGTCACGTCCATTGTGTCCTTGGGCAAGACACTTCAACCTTGCTCCTGATGGGCCATGGTGAGCGCCTTGCATGGCAGCTCCCACCGTCAGTTTGATGAATGGGCGAATGTGGAAATACTGTCAAAGTGCTTTGGGCTCCCTAAAAGAGGTAGAAAAGCGCTATACAAGGACAACTCATTTACCATTTACCATCCAAATTTACAGTAGGCAGGATGACACAGTGCGCAGGTAAAAACTTAGGAACAAACACAAAACGAGTGAAGCAGGGAAAGCACTGAAGAATCGGAAAAAAAAAAACTACATAGGCTTTAAGTTAACAAACAGAGTGCTGGATGATAGCAAAGATTTACCCACATGGAACATTGTCTTTTGTGAATGCTTCGACACCAGCATGCAGCAACAGCTGAAATTAAACAGTCTTGATTGGGAACAGATGTGCTGGCAAACAAAGTCAAAGTGCTGTAAAAATAAAGTGAAAGGAAGTGCAACAAACATAAAAGCACAAGGCACAAATTAAGAAAACACCAACAAACTCAAAATAAGACATGATCTGGTGTGAACAGATCATGATATTATTGAGTTGACATCATTTGCTGACAGCTTGGTAACCCCCGGTTAAAAAAAACTCCATCCTAAACTCCTCCTATCGAGACACCTCCGTTTCACAGTAAGCTACGCCAAAGGTAGCCTCAATGAAAAGTGTGCAAAAACTACCGTTAACTGATGGATTGTCCATATCTTCCCATTTAGATGAAGAATCATTAGTAATCCTCCTGCAGGTTAGAATAAAAGTGCTGCACACGAGCTTATCTCTTTGTCTTTCTCGCCATCTCCGGTTATAAGTTGGCTGTTAAAGTTGACCAACTTTAACAACGGTCAATGGCATTGTCCTTCTACTATCCAGATCAAAGGCCTGATTTATAGTATAGAATGACCTTTTACCATCTGGGAAAAAATTAAGCAGCAGGTTGGTACTACAGTATATGTCAATAGCTGCATAAGCTAGTTAGCTCTCTGTGATAACAGTAACGCTTTTTGTCGGTGTTAGCACTTATAATAACAGTATCACTAATACTTGGTTGATATTCAGGTCACGAGATGTGAACGGAGTATTGTTAGCGCTTTTTAACAAATGTTTTCAGAGGGCTTTATGGGCGTAGAGCCACTTAGGTGGTTAGAGTGTCCGCCCTGAGATCGGTAGGTTGTGAGTTCAAACCCCGAGCAGCAGCGGTGGCCACGCCCGGGAATTATTTTGGGGTGATTTAACACCCAATTCCAACCCTTGATGCTGAGTGCCAAGCAGGGAGGTAATGGGTCCTATTTCATAGTCTTTGATATGACTCTGCAAAAATACATTTGCAGGCAGGCACTTTGTGATTTCCTTTCCTGGTTTGATGACCCGCCCTATCTTGCCTCTAAATTGCCCTGTCCCTGACAAATCGTGACTCATCATAGTAAACAAGCAACCAATTAAGGATGTTCTTGTACGTGCATGTTTGGTAATTTTAACCTGAAACAAATTACCCATGACTGCATGGGTTCCCTCTGAGTACTTCTGCTACTTCTGCAAATACATACACCTGGGGATAGGTTGATTGGCAACACTAAATGGGCCCTAGTGTGTGAATGTGAGTGTGAATGTTGTCTGTCTATCTGTGTTGGCCCTGCGATGAGGTGGCAACTTGTCCAGGGTGTACTCCGCCTTTCGCCCGAATGCAGCTGAGATCCCCCCGCGACCCCGAATGGGACAAGCGGTAGAAAATGGATGGGTAAATTATATTGATATTACGATATTTTCTTAGCTCATATCTTGTTTAAAAATGTATCGATATATCGTACAAACTCAATATGTTGCCCAGCCCTATTGTGAATGATAGGCGAAATACGGGGAAAAGGCCATTTCCCCTTTAAGAGCATTACAGACACATTCAATAACAGTGAGTCCTGCTAATTGTAAAATTCCAATAAAATATGTTTAACTAGTCACAAACAAGGGCTTCACGGTGTCAGAGGGGTTAGTGCGTCTGCCTCACAATACGATGGTCCTGATTATTCCTGAGTTCAATCCCGGGCTCGGGATCTTTCTGTGTGGAGTTTGCATGTCCTCCCCGTGAATGCGTGGGTTCCATCCGGGTACTCCGGCTTCCTCCCACTTCCAAAGACATGCGCCTGGGGATAGGTTGATTGGCAACAATAAATTGGCCCTAGTGTGTGAATGTGAGTGTGAATGTTGTCTGTCTATATGTGTTGGCCCTGCGATGAGGTGGCGACTTCTCCAGGGTGTACACCACATTCAGGCGTAGATGAGATGGCCTGTAGACTGTCTGATTGTGGCGGCAGGTTTCCTGTATGATCGGTATCAGAGCTTGGTTGGAATAGGTCTCTGCTTTTTGCAGATGATGTGGTCCTGATGGCTTCATCTGACCAGGATTTTCAGCTCTTACTAGATCAGTTCGCAGGTGAGTGTGAAGTGACTGGGCGCAAAGAATGTCAACGCTCTGGTAAGGCTGGACGATTGTTGAAGAAAAAAAAATAAAATCACAATTATTTTGATTGTTATTGAAATTACAATGGATAACACAATTAGTTTGAAAACATGAGTATTTATTATACCGCCAAAACTCAACTTCAGATATTATTTAAAAAAAACGAATGATTAACGAATACAAAACAAAAATTGTAATAATAGTAACAAAACATTAAAATAACAATAACAATTTTATATAATATAAAAACGTTTAATTACTTTTAAATTCTATTTTTTACCTTATATTTACCACCATACAGTGTGTGCTTTTTTGTCATACATACAAATCGATAAAATCCTCACATTTATTGGTGCAATATATCTTTAAACATATTGGCCAGTATTTTAAGTCAAAGCGTAATCATTTTGTGAATACATTAACAAGTGTTTTAACTACATTATGCCTGTGAAAGGTACTTTTTAAAACATTTTATTTTGTTAGCACAGTCAGACAGTTGTTGCGCACAGCGCTGTTATTGTGAAGGGGGGGAAGTGTGTTGTTTTCCCGAAGCTTGACAGTAAGGAGATGACTTGAGGCTATTTTTTCCACCCCATTGTTGTTGTTGCTTCTATATCTGCCACCGAATGACTGAGCTACGACATTTCCTGTGACGTGCCATAGGACATTTCCTGTGACACGGGATTCGAATAAAGAACCAAATATTTTTCTTTACTATAGTGGCTTCAATAACGGGAACCGTTTCTCAAAAAGGAATTCGAATCCATGGAATCGGTTCTTTTCTTATGGAACAATCGGGAGAACCGGTTTCGGACATCATCCCTACTCATATGTCACTCAGAAGTGCAGATTTTGACCATTGGAATAATTTCTATGGTTTGAAAAAATCCAGTGGGCTGCATTTAATTATGTTATATTATTCCCAGGTAGTCCTGTTAAAGGCCTACTGAAATGAGATTTTCTTATCTAAACGGGGATAGCAGGTCCATTCTATGTGTCATACTTGATCATTTCGCGATATTGCCATATATTTGCTGAAAGGATTTAGTAGAGAACATCCACGATAAAGTTTGCAACTGTCGGTTCTAAGAGAAAAGCCCTGCCTCTACCGGAAGTCGCAGACGATGACGTCGCAAGTGTGGGGGCTCCTCACATATTCACATTGTTTTTAATGGGAGCCTCCAACAAAAAGTGCTATTCGGACCGAGAAAACGACAATTTTCCCATTAATTTGAGCGAGGGTGAAAGATTCGTGTTTGAGGATATTGATGGTGACGGACAAGAAAAAAAAAAATCGAGTTAAAAAAACCCACGCCCGGACGTGGGTCACCGGGGCCCCGCTCTGGAGCCAGGCCCGGAGTTGGGGCACGATGGCGAGCGCCTGGTGGTCGGGCCTGTTCCCATGGGGCCCGGCCGGGCACAGCCCGAAGAGGCAACGTGGGTCATCCCTCAAATGGGCTCACCACTCATAGGAGGGGCCATAGAGGTCGGGTGCATTGTGAGCTGGGCGGCAGCCGAAGGCAGGGCACTTGGCGGTCCGATCCTCGGCTACAGAAGCTAGCTCTTGGGACGTGGAACGTCACCTCACTGGGGGGGAAGGAGCCTGAGCTAGTGCGCGAGGTAGAGAAGTTCCGGCTGGATATAGTCGGACTCACCTAGACGCACAGCAAGGGCTCTGGAACCAGTTCTCTCGAGAGGGACTGGACCCTCTTCCACTCTGGCGTTGCCGGCAGTGAGAGGCGACGGGCTGGGGTGGCAATTCTGGTTGCCCCCCGGCTCAAAGCCTGCACGTTTGAGTTCAACCCAGTGGACGAGAGGGTAGCTTCCCTTCGCCTTCGGGTGGGGGGACGGGTCCTGACTGTTGTTTGTGCTTACGCACCAAACAGCAGTTCAGAATACCCACCCTTTTTGGGTACACTCGAGGGAGTACTGGAAAGTGCTCCTCCGGGTGATTCCCTTGTCCTACTGGGAGACTTCAACGCTCATGTTGGCAACGACAGTGAAACCTGGAGAGGCGTGATTGGGAAGAATGGTCGCCCGGATCTAAACCCGAGTGGTGTTTTGTTATTGGACTTTTGTGCTCGTCACAGTTTGTCGATAACAAACACCATGTTCAAACATAAGGGTGTCCATATGTGCACTTGGCACCAGGACACCCTAGGCCGCAGTTCCATGATCGACTTTGTAGTTGTGTCATCGGATTTGCGGCCTTATGTTTTGGACACTCGGGTGAAGAGAGGGGCGGAGCTTTCTACCGATCACCACCTGGTGGTGAGTTGGCTGCGATGGTGGGGGAGGATGCCGGACAGACCTGGCAGGCCCAAACGCATTGTGAGGGTCTGCTGGGAACGTCTGGCAGAGTCTCCTGTCAGAGAGAGTTTCAATTCACACCTCCGGGAGAACTTTGAACATGTCACGAGGGAGGTGCGGGACATTGAGTCCGAGTGGACCATGTTCCGAACCTCTATTGTCGAGGCGGCTGATTGGAGCTGTGGCCGCAAGGTTGTTGGTGCCTGTCGTGGCGGTAATCCCAGAACCCGTTGGTGGACACCAGCAGTGAGGGATGCCGTCAAGCTGAAGAAGGAGTCCTATCGGGTTCTTTTGGCTCATAGGACTCCGGAGGCAGTGGACGGGTACCGACGGGCCAAGCGGTGTGCAGCTTTAGCGGTCGCGGAGGCAAAAACTCGGACATGGGAAGAGTTCGGGGAAGCCATGGAAAACGACTTCCGGACGGCTTCGAAGCGATTCTGGACCACCATACGGCGCCTCAGGAAGGGGAAGCAGTGCACTATCAACACCGTGTATGGTGCGGATGGTGTTCTGCTGACTTCGACTGCGGATGTTGTGGATCGGTGGAGGGAATACTTCGAAGACCTCCTCAATCCCACCAACACGTCTTTCTTTGAGGAAGCGGTGCCTGGGGAATCTGTAGTGGACTCTCCTATTTCTGGGGCTGAGGTCGCTGAGGTAGTTAAAAAGCTCCTCGGCGGCAAGGCCCCGGGGGTGGATGAGATCCGCCCGGAGTTCCTTAAGGCTCTGGATGCTGTGGGGCTGTCTTGGTTGACAAGACTCTGCAGCATCGCGTGGACATCGGGGGCGGTACCTCTGGATTGGCAGACCGGGGTGGTGGTCCCTCTCTTTAAGAAGGGGGACCGGAGGGTGTGTTCCAACTATCGTGGGATCACACTCCTCAGCCTTCCCGGTAAGGTTTACTCAGGTGTACTGGAGAGGAGGCTTCGCCGGATAGTCGAACCTCGGATTCAGGAGGAACAGTGTGGTTTTCGTCCTGGTCGTGGAACTGTGGACCAGCTCTATACTCTCGGCAGGGTTCTTGAGGGTGCATGGGAGTTTGCCCAACCAGTCTACATGTGCTTTGTGGACTTGGAGAAGGCATTCGACCGTGTCCCTCGGGAAGTCCTGTGGGGAGTGCTCAGAGAGTATGGGGTATCGGAATGTCTTATTGTGGCGGTCCGCTCCCTGTATGATCAGTGTCAGAGCTTGGTCCGCATTGCTGGCAGTAAGTCGGACACGTTTCCAGTGGAGGTTGGACTCCGCCAAGGCTGTCCTTTGTCACCGATTCTGTTCATAACTTTTATGGACAGAATTTCTAGGCGCAGCCAAGGCGTTGAGGGGTTCCGGTTTGGTGGCCACGGGATTAGGTCTCTGCTTTTTGCAGATGATGTAGTCCTGATGGCTTCATCTGGCCGGGATCTTCAGCTCTCACTGGATCGGTTCGCAGCCGAGTGTGAAGGGACCGGAATGAGAATCAGCACCTCCAAGTCCGAGTCCATGGTTCTCGCCCGGAAAAGGGTGGAGTGCCATCTCCGGGTTGGGGAGGAGACCCTGCCCCAAGTGGAGGAGTTCAAGTACCTAGGAGTCTTGTTCACGAGTGGGGGAAGAGTGGATCGTGAGATCGACAGGCGGATCGGTGCGGCGTCTTCAGTAATGCGGACGTTGTATCGATCCGTTGTGGTGAAGAAGGAGCTGAGCCGGAAGGCAAAGCTCTCAATTTACCGGTCGATCTACGTTCCCATCCTCACCTATGGTCATGAGCTTTGGGTCATGACCGAAAGGATAAGATCACGGGTACAAGCGGCCGAAATGAGTTTCCTCCGCCGGGTGGCGGGGCTCTCCCTTAGAGGTAGGGTGAGAAGCTCTGCCATCCGGGAGGAGCTCAACGTAAAGCCGCTGCTCCTCCACATCGAGAGGAGCCAGATGAGGTGGTTCGGGCATCTGGTCAGGATGCCACCCGAACGCCTCCCTAGGGATGTGTTTAGGGCACGTCCAGCTGGTAGGAGGCCACGGGGAAGACCCAGGACACGTTGGGAAGACTATGTCTCCCGGCTGGCCTGGGAACACCTCGGGATCCCCCGGGAAGAGCTAGACGAAGTGGCTGGAGATAGGGAAGTCTGGGCTTCCCTGCTTAGGCTGCTGCCCCCGCGACCCGACCTCGGATAAGCGGAAGATGATGGATGGATGGATGGATGGAGTTAAAAAAAACAAAAACGCAATAGCATTGGGACGGATTCCGATGTTTTTAGACACATTTACTAGGATACATCTGGGAAATCCCTTATCTTTCTATTGTGTTGCTTGTGTTTTACTGAGTTTAATATTACCTGATAGTCGGAAGGGTGTCTCCACGGGTGTCTCAGGGAAGTCGACGGCAGCTTCATGGACGGCCCAAGCTCAGCTTATCTCCGGTAAGAAGCGACTTTTTAACTACAATTTTCGAACCGAAACCTGTTGGTTGACATTTGGTTTGTATTCATGTTCTCTTGACCGTGCTCTGATCCATAGTAAATTTTCACCTACGGGAATTTTAAACAAGGAATCACCTTGTGTTTGTGTGGTTAAAGGCTAAAGCTTCCCAACTCCATCTTTCTACTGGGACTTCTCCAATATTAATTTAACAAATTGCAAAAGATTCAGCAACACAGATCTCCAAAATACTGTGTAATTATGCCGTTAAAGCAGACAACATTTAGCTGTGTGTGTGCGTAGTGCTCATACTTCCTAAAAACGTGTGACGTCTTGCGTACACGTCATCATTACACAACGTTTTCAAGACGAAACTCCCGGGAAATTTAAAATTGTAATTTAGTAAACTAAAAAAGCCGTATCGGCATGTTTTGCAATGTTAATATTTCATCATTGATATATAAACTATCAGACTGCGTGGTGGGTAGTATTGGGTTTCAGTAGGCCTTTAACTGCTTTTTTATGCTGTTTTGCGAAACCCATGTCACATGTCTTCAAACTTGACACCTCATTGGCTGGTTATAGGACAGGATTGATTGCTCCAGCCTTATTTTACTGGAAGTGAGTCTTGCTTTTTGAAGCAGCACATTTTTCAACACTGAATTTTTTACGCTGAATTTTTTACTTTTAAAACAATTTTTTTTTCAATTAAATTGTCAGCATAATGATGTGAAAAAAAAAAAATAGTTCACAAAATTTAAACGAAAAAAATTCGGTGTCAAAAAAAAGCTTTTTTAAATAAAGACACACATTAACACACATTAACCTCCATAGCCAGCCTCTCATGTTGGATTGTTTTTTAGATTTGTAGTTTAGTTGGTGTTTCAAGCGGCCGTTTAGTTCAGAATGGGACGGTTGGGTGTTTCGGGTTATAAATGAGCGTGCCGAACACATTATTTCCACAAACAATGTTCCTTCTCCTCCCAGTAACTGCATTTGTGTCAATTACCGTGTTATTCTGCGTTTAACAGCAAATTCAGTTGTATTGGCCAATTCTATTGATACGTCCATGGTTACGTTTGAGCAAAAATCACATTACCTCAAGTTTTTTGTTGAGTTTAGTGATTATTATTGTCCGGACTGGAGCCTGTAGAGAGTGGTGAGGACAGCGGAAAAGATCATCAGGACTCCTTTTCCTCCTACCCAGGAAATCGCAAAAAAGCTGCTGCCTGACCAGGGCTCAGAAAAGACTCTTCCCACCCCCACCAAGGACTATTTTCACTGCTGTACTCTTGAAAGAGGTTCCGCAGCCTCCGTAGCAGAATTTCTTCCCACAGGCCATACGACTCTTTAACGCATCATAATAATCCCCTTAGTTCCCCCCAAAAACGGCTTAACTCGCTGGAATATAAAGACAATATAACATTCATCCATAAATGTGGATGCATATGCAAAAGTGCAATATATTAATCTGTATAGTATTATATCTACTTATATCTGCACCTTTTTGCTCTTTTATCTTGCACTACAACGAGCTAATGCAACGGAATGTAATTCTTATCTGTTTGTAAAGTTACAATTTGAATGACAATGAAAGGAAGTCTAGGTCTAAGTCTAATTAATAATTAAGCATAGTCTAGTAGCACTGACTCAAATAAAAATTAGCAACCAAGGTAAGATCTAGGGATGTAACGATAAACACCATAAACATTTTTAATTATTGAAAAACTGTCAGTTAATAAAGCATTTAAAGGGGAACATTATCACCAAACCTATGCAATCGTCAATATATACCTTGATGTTGCAGAAAAAAGATTATGTATTTTTTTAACCGATTTCCGAACTCTAAATGGGTGAATTTTGGCAAATTAATCGCCTTTCTGTTTATCGGTCTTTTAGCGATGACGTCAGAACGTGACATCACCGAGGTAATACACCCGCCATTTTCATTTTCACATTACAAACACCGGGTCTCAGCTCTGTTATTTTCCGTTTTTTCGACCATTTTTTGGAACCTTGGAGACATCATGCCTCGTCGGTGTGTTGTCGGAGGGTGTAACAACACTAACAGGGAGGGATTCAAGTTGCACCACTGGCAAGAGATCTGCCGCCAGACCCCCATTGAATTTGCCAGAGTGTCTGCACATTTTACCGGCGATGCTAAGACAGACACGGCACAGAAATGTATGGATAACCTGCAGATGCATTTGCAACGATTAAGTCAACGAAATCACAAGGGTGAGTTTTGTTGATGTTGTTGACTTATGTGCTAATCAGACCTATTTGGTCACGGCATGACTGCCAGCTAATCGATGCTAACATGCTACGCTAATTGATGCTAACATGCTATTTACGCTAGCTGTATGTACATTTGAAACTAGATACCCACATTTAATGCGAAACAAACAGTTACCAATCGATGGATTTAAGTTGCTCCAGTGTCACAAGATGCGAAAGTCCTGATCGTTTGGTCTGCACATTTTACCGGCGATGCTAATAAGGCAGCCATGCTATGGGCCACTTCATTAGGTACACCCATGCTATGGCAGAATAGCGTCAATAGCTATTCACTCAATAGCTTCAATTTCTTCTTCAATTTAGTTTTCGCTCTCTGCCTCCATACTCCGACCATCTGTTTCAATACATGCGTAATCTGTTATAATGACTTATAAACGCATGCTTACCTTAGCTAAAACTAATTATTACTCAAATCTCATCCGCATTAATAAAAACGATCCAAAATTTTTGTTTAGTACAGTAGCATCGCTAACCCAACAAGGGGCTCCTTCCAGTAGCTCCACCCATTCGGCAGATGACTTTATGAAGTTCTTTAATAAGAAAATTGAACTTATTAGAAAGGAGATTAAAGACAATGCGTCCCAGCAAAAACTGGGTTATAGTAACACAGATACGACTGTATATACGGCGGATACTGCAAATATCCAAAATAGTTTCTCTCGTTTTGATGAAATAACATTAGAAGGATTGTTACAACGTGTAAATGGAATTAAACAAACAACATGTTTACTTGACCCACTTCCTGGGAAACTTATCAAGGAGCTTTTTGTATTATTAGGTCCATCAGTGCTAAATATTATAAACTTATCACTTTCCTCGGGCACTGTTCCCCTAGCATTCAAAAAAGCGGTTATCCATCCCCTCCTTAAAAGACCTAACCTCGATCCTGACCTCATGGTAAACTACCGACCGGTGTCTCACCTTCCCTTTATTTCAAAAATCCTCGAAAAAATTGTTGCAGAGCAGCTAAATGAACACTTAGCGTTTAACAATCTATGTGAAACCTTTCAATCCGGTTTCAGGGCAAATCACTCGACTAAGACAGCCCTCGCAAAATTGACTAATGATCTATTGCTAACGATGGACTCTGATGCGTCATCTATGTTGCTGCTCCTCGATCTTAGCGCTGCTTTCGATACCGTCGATCATAATATTTTATTAGAGCGTATCAAAACACGAATTGGTATGTCAGACTCAGCCCTGTCTTGGTTTAACTCTTATCTTACTGATAGGATGGAGTGCGTCTCCCATAACAGTGTGACCTCGGACTATGTTAAGGAAACGTGTGGAGTTCCCCAGGGTTCGGTCCTTGGCCCTGTACTCTTCAGCATCTACATGCTGCCGCTGGGTGACGTCATACGCAAATACGGTATTAGCTTTCACTGTTATGCTGATGACACCCAACTCTACATGCCCCTAAAGCTGACCAACACGCCGGACTGTAGTCAGTTGGAAGCGTGTCTTAATGAAATTAAACAATGGATGTCCGCTAACTTTGCAAGTTGATGCCAAAAAAACGGAAATGCTGATTATCGGTCCTGCTAGACACCGACCTCTATTTAATAATACAACTTTAACATTTGACAACCAAATAATAAAACAAGGTGACTCTGTAAAAAATCTGGGTATTATCTTCGACCCAACTCTCTCCTTTGAGTCACACATTAAAAGCGTTACAAAAATGGCCTTCTTTCATCTCCGTAATTTCGCTAAAATTCGCTCCATTTTGTCCACTAAAGACGCCGAGATCATTATCCATGCGTTTGTTACGTCTCGCCTCGATTACTGTAACGTATTATTTTCGGGTCTCCCCATGTCTAGCATTAAAAGATTACAGTTGGTACAAAATGCGGCTGCTAGACTTTTGACAAGAACAAGAAAGTTTGATCATATTACGCCTGTACTGGCTCACCTGCACTGGCTTCCTGTGCACTTAAGATGTGACTTTAAGGTTTTACTACTTACGTATAAAATACTACACGGTCTAGCTCCATTCTATCTTGCCGATTGTATTGTACCATATGTCCCGGCAAGAAATCTGCGTTCAAAAGACTCCGGCTTATTAGTGATTCCTAGAGCCCAAAAAAAGTCTGCGGGCTATAGAGCATTTTCCGTTCGGGCTCCAGTACTCTGGAATGCCCTCCCGGTAACAGTTCGAGATGCTACCTCAGTAGAAGCATTTAAGTCTCACCTTAAAACCCATCTGTATACTGTAGCCTTTAAATAGACTCCCTTTTTAGACCAGTTGATCTGCCGCTTCTTTTTTTCTCCTATGTCCCCCCCTCCCTTGTGGAGGGGGTCCGGTCCGATGACCATGGATGAAGTACTGGCTGTCCAGAGTCGAGACCCAGGATGGACCGCTCGTCGGGACCCAGGATGGACCGCTCGCCTGTATCGGTTGGGGACATCGCTACGCTGCTGATCCGCCTCCGCTTGAGATGGTCTCCTGTGGACGGGACTCTCGCTGCTGTCGTGGATCCGCTTGAACTGAACTCTCGCGGCTGTGTTGGAGCCACTATGGATTGAACTTTCACAGTATCATGTTAGACCCGCTCGACATCCATTGCTTTCGGTCCCCTAGAGGGGGGGGGTTGCCCACATCTGAGGTCCTCTCCAAGGTTTCTCATAGTCAGCATTTTCACTGGCGTCCCACTGGATGTGAATTCTCCCTGCCCACTGGGTGTGAGTTTTCCTTGCCCTTTTGTGGGTTTTTCCGAGGATGTTGTAGTCGTAATGATTTGTGCAGTCCTTTGAGACATTTGTGATTTGGGGCTATATAAATAAACATTGATTGATTGATTGATCCGTCTTTGTAGTGCATTCAATTGAATATGGGTTAAAAAGGATTTGCAAATCATTGTATTCTGTTTTTATTTACCTCGAAAACAATTTCCCAACTCATATGGAAACGGTGTTTGTATATTTAAATTATGGCTCAAGGTATCGATTGCCACATGGTCATCATTGTGCTGTTGGTTACTACTTCCGAGAGTTACGTAGCCTACCTCAGTGTTTTGTTATACATAATTTTTTTTTTTTCTTCAAACAAAACAATACCTGACTGTTACGGTTTCAGTGAATAATACTTTGCTCAAAAACTTTCATTATGTCTTCTTATTCATACACTTTTTGGAAGTTTCTTGTAATCAGACCATATTTTCGGTTAATTAGATGGAATAGAAAGTGTTTTCAAAAGAATGTGTTTTCATTTTTACCTGGGTAAAAAATCCATCTAATATACTGTCCCAAAAATATGGTCTGATTAGAAGAAAATTTGAAAAAGCAAAAAAGAAAAAGTGAATAACACTGTGGACTGATTGACATTTATTATGAGATCAACCATACATTTTTATGTACATGCTTGTCTGTCTGATGAGGTGGAGACTTTTCCAGTGTGTACCCCGCCTTCCGCCCCAATGCAGGTGAGATAGGCTCCAGCACGTCCTGCAACCCCCTAAAGGGATAAGCATTAGAAAATAGATGGATGGATGGATCACAAGATCAACAGGTGTATTTGCTATTATCAGTAATGTGGACTTTGCCTCAGTCCGTGGTGGTAAAGACACAGCTGAGCTGAAAGGCAAAACTCTCGATTTACCTGTTAAGAACATTTACCCATATTTACGAGCTGTGGGTAGTGACTGAACAGAAAGATTATAAGAGTAGAAACAGATGAAACAAGTCTTTAGGATGGCTTGGCTCTCCATCAAAGAAAGGTTGAGAGGCTCTCTCATCTGGGAGTATAGCTGCTGGTCCTTCATATTGCAAAGAGCCAGTTAATGTGGCTTTGGCATCTGTTTAGGATGCCTCATGGACCCCTACAAGGAAAAGGCATCGGGAGGCTACGGGGAAAACCCAGAACACGTTGGAGTGTGTGTCTCTTAATTGGCCTGGGAATGCTTCAGGATCCCCCAGGAGCAACGGAGAGGGAATTCTGAGTTTCTCTGCTTAGGCTGCTGTCACCTCAATCCGACCCTGGATAAGCAGAAGACGTGGGATGGATTGATTGATGGACGGTATTTAGAGCCATGCGTACCAAGTTACCACACCAAATGCATTGAGTGAGGGTCTTATACTGAAACGAACAAAAGGCCCTTTTCTACCAAAAGCTCAGTAACTTTAAGCTCCTGGTACACATCGGATTTACCATTAGCTTGTCAGCATTAGCATTCTAATCACTCCGGTTAAGGCTAATAACTACATAGAAGGCATGTCACTGACTATCTTTACGTCAAGTAATAAAGTACATGTAAATAGTTCATATTTGATGTGATTTACCTTTAAACCACTCAGGTACTTTATTTCACATGTATAAAACAAAGTCTCAGAATAATAAGCAGGTGAGGTCCCTGCATCGAGTCCGGCTGAATACTTTGTCAACTTCTCCTAGCTTTGTGTATTAAAATGAAGTTGTATTTAACCACAAATATTTAAAGACTATGGCTGAGTAAAAACACTGCAAGATAGTCTCACTGATGAGTGTTCTTCAGCGCACAGATACCCCTTAAAAGGTCCTGCAAATTGAAAGTTACTTTATTCCTTTTTCTCTGTTTTCAAATATGTTGTTTAAAAATACACAGTAAATGAAAAATAAACAAGTTGGCATTTATACTCTGTCTGTAATAGTGGTTGGTGTTCGGAAAAAACATTTTAGGAACGCCACCCCAAATGTGTTACACCAATCAGCGTTTGACAGCACAGCCTGCTCCCGATAAGGTTCCAGAAACCTTCCAAAAGTTCCACTGAGAACTAAATATTGGGGAAAGCAGTGTGCCCACATTGTTTAGTAGGGATTAAGATTGGGGCTACAAGATGGAACTATTAATGCTTTACTTGAGACAACAAGGAAATGTACTTTTCTAATAAATAAATTTCTTCAGACCATTAACATGTTTTCCTGATGAACTGCTAAACATAGTTTGTAAACATTATTAAACATTAAGTCAAACATATTTTTTTCATTTGAGAATGTTTCTGATCAAAAAATTATCTTTCAGCATGTTTCCTTTTTTGAAATGTAATTTTTAAAATCATCTAACGGTTTACACAAAAACAAAACCTTAACCGAACTACTAACTTTTTTTGCAGTTTCTTTTTTTTCCTCTTCTTCCTTTTGATTAACATTTGGCTAATACCATTTCATTTTGCACATGCAGAGACGCTAAACACTTTAGTAATCCCAATTAAAGTTTGAATCAGCTACACTGATCCTGTGAAATATGCTCATACCAAGTGGGTTTGCTTAGCAAGGCTAGTCAGAATGATGATCTCTTTCAAGCCAGCCAACAAACTTTTACACAACCCCTCGATCCCTCATCCTGTGATGTACAGAACATCCCAAAAGATGAATAGAATTTTAAATATTGACTTACCACATTAATTTATCAAAACATGGTAGGAGCCACTCAGAATGTTTTCAACAAGTATTTTATTGCATCTTTGAAGTTCTGTAATCTTTAACAGTACTTCCGTGCGAATGGTGTCCATATCCTAGTATTTATGCATATTTCATTTTTATTAATACTTAGGTTTTCAGTCTGCTATATGTCATCAATGTTATCTGAAGAATCTATCTTTATTATAGAAAGGTCAGGATTTATGATTAACACAGGTAATATGACGTACTAGTGGTAAAAAGGCTTATGTTTGAACTGTTAATGGCTTTCTCTATTAATGTAAACTTATTAGTTGGTAGGTGACAGCTAATAACATTGTCACCAATACTGACAGAGAAAGGCAAGGTGTCATACTTAAATTGGATGACAAATGGTTATACTGAAGCAATATGTTTATTGCTTTATGTGTGGGGTCAGTTGAAATAATTAAAAACAACAAAAAAAATGCTTTCATTTGCTAGTCCCGTATTCAGTATCCCCAGTGAATATGGTATTGGATACCCTTCATGCAAGGGTATTATTGGATTTCATAAGTACTACTTTTGATTTGCGCTAACATGGTGTGACATGCTTGGATATTGCTTGAAAATATTGGTTCAATTTCTCTTTTGGTATAGTAGGAGCTGTTGAACCCTGCCTAAAGTCACTGCAGCATAACCTTTTGGAAAAGTCTCCCGCTTGGGCTTTGTCCTTTTATATGATCCATAATATTAATAAGTTCCTTGAATATTTCACATATATGGATGAGATGTACTTGAATTTATATCGCACCTCAAACAACCTAATCCTTGAAATAATATTTGTAGTCTCTGAATGTGAGAGTTCCCATAGGTGTCCGTTATCGGCTTGGACAGAGGGAAAAGATGCTTATAAAAGCAAGATTTTTTTTTGTTTGATGCATAAAACCTTGAGCTGAAACGAATGGATTTGGGACCTCTCAAACACCCGATACCTCCCCTACAGCTGACTCCCTACGCGCCTGTTTATTCATGCTGAGGTAAGCTGGAGGTATTCATTTGCTGTCAGCTAGTATTGGATTTAAGATTAGTTTTTATTTCAGCCTCCAAAACAACTCACCTCCATTCCTTCCACCTCCTCTAGCAAGCTGAGTTTTGGTTTGTTTGAGAGTTCCTCTGAAATGACTGCAATATTATCACCACCTCGCAGCAGGTAACTGATAAGAATGGAGGTGACCTATTTTCTTTAAAGACCCTTTTATAATGACCTCCATCTCTGTCCTGCAGCACTGTGTGGAGAACTTTGTGTCAGGATTTTGGATCAGTGCAATACCCTGAAAGAGTACTTTTTCATCATTTTCCTTTCTGTGCCTTGGGGTGCTCAGAGCTGGTGGCGCTGTACGATTCTGGCTTCACGCCATCTCAGATCTTCAAATAGGTGACAATCTGTCAACTCTTGTTACTTGTCGGATGTATTTCCAATAAGCACCAATGGCGCGCTAAAACCAACTACTCGGGCGAAAAAAATTACATCTTCCCTGAAAAACAAATCTGCATTCTGTCGATTTCAGACTGATCTGCCTGGTTCAGTAGGTAGACTCTGAATGTTGGACTACAGGTAGGCAAGCCAGGCTTGCATCCCGTGAGAGCAACAAATGAGTTTCAGAGAGTTTGCATCAGTGTGAACCGAGCCTTCAGGCACAAAGCTCTAGAGCTCAATCCCTTCTTATTATTCTGACACTTATTCACCATTATGCTAAAGTTGGCATGGTTCTGCCAACATACAAGTCAGTTCAGTCCTGTCTTTGCTGAAATTTGAAGATGTGTCCTAATATCTACAGTATATTGGTGGTCACGGAATTTATAGGTTAGTTTTTAACAGGAAACCCAATTTACCTAATAGCACTTTTCAGTCAAAAAATACTCTTAATTTATTAACACAATATTTTATGGATTATATATTTTAGTTTGTTTTTCAGTTAATTCACAATAACCCTTAGAATCATAAATTTTTAGTTCTTGATTTTAAGATAACTATTCTGAATTGTGATGTGTATCATGTATAAACTATTTTTGCTTGAGTTTTATGTTGACTGTTAAAGTCCTTTCCGGACTTTTAAGTGCACCGGGATATAAATGTACCTACAGCAGTTTTAAAAAAATATATTTTTTTTGATATATTAGCCGCACCAGACTACAAGCTGCAGATATATACATTGTCAAATTAGTTATTTACATGGGAACATTTTGTTAATGTTTATATACATACCTTAATTGTTTCCAAACGGTGTCTGTAACATGGCAGTAAAATGGCTGATCAAACAAAACAGAAGTCATCGTCATGGACCCACTCGCTGCGGAAGCTAGTGCTACAATCAGTTAAACACTCTATAAGTCTACAGTGAAGTTTTAAGCAATTTACAAAACTAATAAAATACAAAAAGAATGCTATTGTAAGTTAACATTACTGACAAAGACACTCGTAAACGTGTTCACATATTAGCTAATGTTAACAACGTTAGTTTCATTTTATTACGATAGCACCTACAGTAAAGCTTGAAAACACTACGACAGACATCACACATGGGACGGTTTAGCAAGTACCAATTGTTTTAATTATACTGTAAACTTACAGACATTGCTTGGAATGATGAACGAAGAATCCATACGAGGAGAAACGCTATGGAGTGGGGACAGCTAAGAGACAAAACAGGACTTCTACATCCGGTTGAAGGCTCAGTTCAAACAGAAGGGCAATGCAGCACAGCTGCACCTGCAGCGAGCGAATTCGTCAAACAAATGGAGGCATAGCACAAACCATAACACACCTATTCAGTGTATTTGCTTTGTATTTCAAAGTAAAGAATTTACAGAAAAAATTGTAAATTAGCCGCACCGTTTTGTAAGCCGCGGGGTTCAAAGCCGAGGAAGAAAATGGCGGCCTATAGTCCGTAATTTATGGTAATGATAAAATAATTCATTGTTGGCAATCATATTCATAGACACATCTCTGTTAATCTATCCTCTTTCTGCCTGACTTCAACCTACATGCGTCCTCTAACAAAGATCACAGCGAGCAGCCTTTTATCCCGTGTAACTTTCCGAGAGGCTTATCCTTGCGGAGGTGAACAATCAGCACACAAGGCCCCTTGTCAAACATCTCCACCCTTTCGGAGTTATTTTTGTGGCTAAACCTTGTACTCCCAGTGCTCCAGAGACTTAAGGGATACCCGACATTCGCACAAATAACACCGTACCTACAGAGCCTTCACATTTCTGTGATGTTATAGGAATGCAAATATATTCTCATAAACCTCATGAATTCCCTTTACAATTACTCAAATGGTCTACTTCCTGCCATAGATGTACTGCAAAGGTATGTTATATTTAGCAGTGTAATAAGTTAGAAGATAATTTTGCACTGGAAATCACACAACTTAGTTTTCTTCCCCCAACTTTTTCTTTTTTTTGTTGTTGTTTGATCCAAATCCCTTTAAGGTTATTACACTTGATGTTGTGACTTACACAGTGTAAGTGTACATCTGTGATACTAATTCCTGCATACAAGCCCCTGCTGATCAGGAAGCAAGCTACAGTGAAGCAGGTGAGGACCTGGCCAGAGGGAGCAATGTCAGCATTACAAGACTGCTTCGAAACCACGGACTGGGACATGTTCAAGGAAACCGCCCCCGATAATCATCACACATGTGTGGAGGAGTATGCAGAGTCTGTGTCCGCATACATTCAGAAGTGCATGGAGGATGTCAGTGTGATCAAGAACATCCCCACACGGGCCAACGAGAAACCCTAGATCAGGGGTCGGGAACCTTTTTGGCTGAGAGAGCCATACAAGCGAAATATTTTTCGTGAGAGCCATATATATATATATATTTTTTTTAACACTGAATACAACTATATGCGTGCATTTTTAAGAAAGACCAACATTTTTAGAGTATAATAAGTCTCTTATTCTTTTTAATAACATTGTTATTCTGAGGCTAACCAACAATAAATAAAACACTTCTTACCATTAATGCGACTTCGTGAACAGGTGCGGTAGAAACCGGATGGATGGATGAAAATGCATGAGAATGTTTTATGTTTGGAACGTTATTTTGGACACTGTGATTACCAGCGGAATTATACATTACTTATCGTGTTAAGCAATGTCAGCTAAGATTTATCTGAGAGCCAAGTGCAGTCATCAAACGAGCCAAATCTGGCTCTAGAGCCATAGGTTCCCTACCCCTGCCCTAGGTGAACAGTGAGGTACGTGCAATGCTAAAGGCTCGGAACAAGGCTTTCAAGTCTGGCGACATGGTAGGATTAAAATCAGCCAGAGCTAACCTGACCCGTGCCATTAAGGTTGCAAAACGTGCTCACAGTCAGAAAGTGCAGGACTTCTTCGAGAACCCCACAAACACTAGACAAATGTGGCAAGGCATACAGGTCATCACGAACTATAAAGCTGCCCCCTGTCCCTGTGACAACAGTATCAGCTTCCTAAATGACCTTAACAACTACTTTGAAAGGTTTGAGGCACTTAACACCGCTCCAGCGAGAAAATACATCCCTCGCCCTGATGAGCAGCCGCTCAACCTGGTCACAGCGGATGTCCTGAAAACTCTGAGGAGAGTGAACCCCCGGAAAGCACCGGGACCTGATGACATTCCGGGCAAGGTGCTTAAGGGATGTGCAGACCAGCTGGCGGGGGTTCTCACAGACATCTTCAACATCTCGCGGACCCAGGCTGTGGTACCATCCTGTTTTAAGACGGCCACAATCATTCCTGTGCCTAAAAAACCCACAATCTCCTCCCTCAATGATTATCGCCCCGTCGCACTCACCCCCATCATAATGAAGTGCTTCGAGAGGCTGGTAAAGGAATACATTGTCTCCAGACTTCCCCCCACATTTGACTCATACCAGTTGGCTTATCGCCCAAACCGCTCCACAGAGGACGCCAGCTCCTCTGAATTTCCACCTGAGCTTAGAACATCTAGAAGGAAAGGACACACACGTGCGGATGTTGTTTCTGGACTTCAGCTCAGCATTCAACACAATCATCCCGCAGCACTTGGTGAGCAAACTGGCCCCCCTTGGATTCAGTACCCCTCTATGCAACTGGCTGCTTGACTTCCTCACAGACAGACCCCAGTCTGTGAGAGTGGGCAACAACACCTCCAGTGCCATCTCCCTGAGCACGGGCTCCCCCCAGGGCTGCGTCCTGATTCCGCTGCTGTTCACATTGATGACCCATGACTGCTGCGCCAGGTCCACTACTAACCACATTGTGAAGTATGCGGACGACACGACAGTAGTGGGCCTCATCCGTGACAACAATAACATGGACTACAGGGAGGAGGTGAAACATCTAGTTGACTGGTGCAGAACCAACAACGTGGTCCTGAACGTCGACAAGATCAAGGAGATCATTGTTGACTTCAGGAAGCACCAGTCCAGTCACGCTCCACTCTTTATCAATGGTACAGCGTTGGAGATGGTAAGCAGAACCAAATTCCTGGGGAAGCAGATAACTGACAATATAACCTGGTCCCTACACACCGGAGCGCTTGTAAAAAGAGCTCAGCAGCGCATGCACTTTTTGCGTCGGATGAAAAGAGCACAGCTCCCTCCCCCCATTTTCACCACATTCTACAGAGCCACTATAGAGAGCCCGCTGACCAACATCATCTCTGTCTGGACTGGAGCATGCAATGCCTCAGACTGCAAGTCTCTCCAGAGAGTGGTGAGGACGGCAGAAAAGATTATCAGGACTCATCTTCCTCCTATCCAGGAGATCGCAAAAAGCAGCTGCCTGACCAGGGCTAAGAAAATCTGCAAAGACTCCTCTCACCCCCACCAAGAACTGTTTTCACTGCCTCCGTAGCAGAACCTCCAGGTTCTGTAACAGCTTCTTCCCTCAGGCCGTAAGACTGTTGAACGCATCATAATTAAATTATCCCCTCAACTCCCCCCAAAATGGATTAACTCGCTGGAATAAAAAAGACAGTATAACATACATCCATAAACCTGGATGCATATGAAAAAGTGCAATGTCTTTATCTGTACAGTAATCTATATATTTATATCTGCACCTTATTTCTTTTTTTTTAGCCTGCACTACCAAGAGCTAATGCAACATTTTGTTCTTATTTGTACTGTAAAGTTCAAATTTGAATGACAATAAAAAGGAAGTGTAAGTCTAAGTCTAAGTAAGCTTTGTATGCAGAGGTAAATAATTTTGAGCTATTTAATCGTATTTAATTTGCTTGAATTTACCTGCATGTTCACACAACACATTTTTCAGGCTCTACTGACATATTTGTTTTGTTCCTCTACATAGGAAACAAAGTTTTGCTGAGACCTGTGTTCACCAAACAACCTGGCAGTGTTGTGTTTCCCCTCCAGCATGGAGAGAATCGAAGAGAAGTTGTGTTTAGCTGTGAGGCCCAGGGACACCCCTCACTCTCCTACAGGTAAAGCCTGCATGCAGGTTTCACTTAAAGGGGTCGTATTATATATTTTTTTCTACATTTAAAACACGTATTGAGTACAACTGAATAAAAATGGCAGACTCGCGCAAAGCTCTTTGGGTAAACCTCTACCATACATGGAGATATCCGTTGACAAAACTAAGATACAACAACATCACTAAAGTCTAAAAGTCAAAACGGCTCGTTTGGAGCATGTTTTGAAGAAGCGAAGATTGTTTAATAAATATCTCCGCCATGCCGCAATGGTTCAATTTAAAATTGTGTGGACCTAAGGGAATCTCAAATACACAAAAGCAAGTACCAAAAAGGTTAGAACATGTTTTTTTTTCACAATAAGACCTACAGATGTCAGTGTTGCCCCCACACACACAAAATGAGCTAACTTTACGTTAAAAGCTAATTAGCCTTCACCTCAAGGACTGCGAGCGAGCTGAGCTGCCGTTTGTTTCTAGAACGTCAACGGGGGCTCATAGTGATGTTACTAGTAGTTGACTGGGAGGTGTTTATTATAATTTGGGGAGAGTCCGCTGTCTGATGCTTACCTGTTAAACATCTATCTGCATGACGCTGGAGCACTGACTCCACACGCTCTGAATACGCACTGCTGATTGGCTGTTACCGCTCTGAATACGCACTGCTTATTGGCTGTTACCGCACTGCAGAGGGTTCTGTGGGTGGGACAATGCTGGGTGCTGCAGAGAGTACGGACAGAGACAGAAAAAGCAGAGCAGCTTGTTAAGACTTTAGCTTAGGCGGCGGCTCTTTGTTGTTACAGATGCCGCCATAACAACAAAGCGCTGCGGGAAACCCTGGATGTGTTTCTCCCTGAATGATTTATGGTAAATCCTTAATGGTAAAATGTTTGAAAATGTATTATTGTTACTCAAGCACAGTTTTTCTCAATTATTTTTTGTTACACCACCCACCCTTAGGATTAAGACAACACCCCACACACACACACGCTCTCTGCGGCCTCTATAAATAGTATAATTTGTCTATATAATTGTTGTAAGTACACTTCTACAACATAACATTGTGTCTTTAACATTAAAGAAAATCAACTTCCAACAAAGAATCCCTTATTAACAATGTGTTTTAGTCTGTAACAGAAAAGATTTAAAGTCTATCAATTTGCCTGAATTAAAAAAAAAAAAAAATCAGTTTATACTATTACATTTTTTTTACCTACTTGAACCATTTAATACTGAAAAATGAGAATAAACATAAACAACAAAAAATATAAACCCAAATTTATCAGCAACATTAACTCAGGAGCACAATATATAAAACATTTTTACCTTCAAAACAAAAATGAATGAAACAATTTGTGGCGATTTTTTTGATCAAAATGAAGTAGTCAGAATTAATGGCTACAATGAGCTCACCCCCAACCCCTGACTGACTAGAAGAAGATGATGCTGACGGCAGCTCTTGTTGAATGTGTTCACTGATAGATAATAAGTCATGAAATGTCCTTCAATGGCTGTGTCACACAATAAACATATCCATCAAATACCATCAATGGCTATTCCTACAGAAATCATATTCAGGGCTATCTTTTCTAAAATGTGAGTACATTAAGTGGAATTTTTACAGCCCGATCATGAATGTTGCTTTTGTAACGCCATTCACCTAATTTACAAAAATGTTCCTTCTGTGCAAACACAAAACTTAATGAGCCACAGGAAACAAAGGTTTCAGGAAAATTATAGTTACCAGGATCTAAAGTTCATGGCCATTTGAAGGGGTTTTTTGTTCCTCTGCACTTGTTCAGCAATGTTTTGGGTATACATAATTGTTTTTATTACAGTTTAATAATGGATGGATGGATGGATGGATGTTAGGAGGACAGATACTAATGTTAAATGTCTCGAAATAAATAAATGATGGGTCAAAAACACTTTGTTAGTTTACTGTTGTTCATGTTCTTCAGGCTGTGTGGTTTTGACTGCCTCTGCATTTTTTGTTTGTAACAATTACTGTAATTCCTAGTACCTTTTTGTAAAAATGATGACAAATGAGAACAAATGACGAACAAGAATGTGCTTTCAAATTGCATCAAACCCACAATTCATCATTTGGGTCGTGGTTCTGCACAAATGTAGGTTAACACAAATAGCCAAGCATTTAACGTCTGATAGGTTGAAACACCTCTCATAACAGCAGCTTATTCACCGTGTAAAGTAGCTTCAACCATTGAAGGGTTATGCTTGACGGATTTAAATCAATTTGAACACGCAGAAAAATATGCAGGTTAGTGGTTTGGTATTTGGCGTGGACTGTCCTGTCATTTTTTAGTTTTTGTTAAAAAAGGTTGTAAGTCTTTGTATGCCACAAGATCAAGCCCCGCTCATTGTCGCATTAAATTGATCATGTATTACCTATAATTGCAACAAGTGACACATAACAGCTGATACACCTTGTTTAGATTGCTCACAAGCTGTGCCTCTTTGTCATAGAAAGCACTTAAGTGATATTTTGATGGTAATTATTGCTTAATAAGAACATACAACATATTTCTGTCATCACTTTGACAGTTATGTCACTTTTATCGGCTTCGGGTACCTGGGTGGATCTGCAGCAGGGCACCATATGCCTCAAATATATGCAGGTCTATTTTAGGGGCACCAAGGACAAATTAATTAGTCTAAAGCTACCCAATGAAACTACTATACCGAGCCAAAGCCTGCCTCAAATTGTTACCACCGGTTCCCGATTTGTCTCATGTGGTGGCACTCCATCTGCAAAACCAAATCAATCTAATCATCTAATCTGCTGTTGAGCACCGCTCTGCTGCATATGTCTCTTCATTCCCTCTCTTTTTTTTCGGTGCTGCCCACTTTGCTCTCTTTATTAAAACCAGTGCATTTGGAGAGAGTCAAATATAGAAGCTGTTGTATTTGAGAGCTAATCAACACTGAGTAGGCAACATACTGTGGCTTTTTTTCATGATGTATAAAACATGTTTTGGAGTGTACTGTAAGTCTTACGCTCATACTTTCCTCATTTATTCCTCCTGCAGTCACTGTGATATTGGGATTGGGTATAGTGGATCTTAGTTGGGTGAGCTTCCCATTCGATATCATGAGCTGTTACAAAATAAAACTTGACTGTCCTGGTAAGAGAAATTAACAACTGCTGCTAGAACACAAAGGAGGTTTAAAGACCTACTGAAATGAGATTTTCTTATTTAAACAGGAATAGCAGGTCCATTTTATGTGTCATACATACTTGATCATTTCGCGATATTACCATATTTTTGCTGAAAAGATTTAGTAGAGAAAATCGACGATAAAGTCTGCCACTCTTGGTACTTCCTGAAAAACCCTCGCCTTTACCGGAAGTCGCAGACAATGACGTCACATGTTGACGGCTCCTCATATATTCACATTGATTTTAATGGGAGTCTACAACAAAAACAGTTATTCGGACCGAGAAAACAACAATTTCCCCATTAATTTGAGTGAGGATTAAAGATTTGTGTTTGAGGATATTGATAGCGACGGACTAGAAAAAAGAAAAAAAAAAAAAAAAAAACGCGATAGCATTGGCACGTATTCCGATGTTTTTAAACACATTTACTTGGATAATATTGAGAAATCCCTTATATTTCTATTGTGTTGCTAGTGTTTTAGTGAGCTTAATATTACCTGATAGTCGGAAGGGTTTGTCCACGGCCGGGTGTTGACGCGCAGTGTCTCAGGCGAGTTGACGGCAGCTATGGACGGCACAAGCTCAGCTTTTATCTGGTAAAAACTGACTTTTTAACCACAATTTTCTCACCGAAACCTGCTGGTTGACATTTGGTCTGGATTCATGTTCGCTTGACCGCGCTGGGATCCATAGTATATGTTCACCTCCGGGACTTTTAAACAAGGAAACACCGTGTGTTTGTGTGGCTAAAGGCTAAAACTTCCCAACTCCATCTTTCTTCTGTGACTTCTCCAATATTAATTGAAAAAAATGCAAAAGATTCAGCAACACAGATGTCCAAAATACTGTGTAATTATGCCGTTAAAGCAGACGACTTTTACCTGTGTGTGTGCGTAGGGCTCACACTTCCTAAAACCCTGTGACGTCTTGCGTACACGTCACCATTACACGACGTTTCTAAGACGAAACTCCCGTAAATTTAAAGTTGTAATTTAGTAAACTAAAAAAGCCGTATTGGCATGTTTTGCAATGTTAATATTTCATCATTGATGTATAAACTATCAGACTGCGTGGTGGGCAGAGGTGGGTAGAGTAGCCAGAAATTGTACTCAAGTAAGAGTACTGTTACTTTAGAGATTTATTACTCAAGTAAAAGTAAGGAGTAGTCACCCAAATATTTACTTGAGTAAAAGTAAAAAGTATGTTGTGAAAAACTACTCAAGTACTCAACTGATGAGTAATTTGATTACGGCAACAAATAATGCACAAAAACATAAAAATAGAAATGAGCAAATTCAGAGCCAGGAATATCCCTTAAGCAACTAAAACAATAATATATATTAAATAATGGTACATTAAAATAAAATTAAAAAATGGCACATTGAGCCACAATAACTTAACAGCACCATAGCCTCAGTAGGCATTCATTGATTTGATTGATTGATTGATTGATTGATTGATTAAAACTTATATTAGTAAATTGTACAGTACAGTACATATTCCGTACAATTGACCACTAAATGGTAACACCCCAATAAGTTTTTCAACGTTTATCAATTACTCAGTAAATGACCAAGTCGAGGTGATCTACCTCATATATACATATACATACACACACATATCATTTATACACACAGGTATCATATATATATATATATATATATATATATATATATATATATATATATATATATATATATACATATATACATATATATATATATATATATATATATATATATATATACAAACATTTATATATACAGTATATAATTTATATGTATTTATTTTGCCGTTTTTGTTCACATGTTGAAGGTGTTTTAATGAATATACATGCATGTTTAACACATAAATTCCTATCTTTCATGAAGACAAGAATATAAGTTGGTGTATTACCTGATTCTGATGACTTGCATTGATTGGAATCAGACGTCCACGTTTTCAAATGGAGGAGAAAAAAAGTTCTTCTTTTCTGTCTAATACCACATGAAAGTCGTTGGTTTTTGGCATCTTATTTGTCCAGCTTCCATATTTGTTTTTATACACTTTACAAGAAATACATTGGCGGCAAACACCGTGGCTTGCTAGCTTGTTTGCCCTGGCTTTCGGAGACTCTTATTTTGTTAACGCAGGCGCGATGGAACGGCGCTTTTATTGCGAAGACAGGAACTGTGCGATCAGTCTTTAGGCTTTTGACGGGAAGTACGGTTGAAATAACGTGTCTTTTTTCCTTTACACTTTTGATTGATTGATTGATACTTTTATTAGTAGATTGCACAGTACAGTACATATTCCGTACAATTGAACACTAAATGGTAACACCCGAATAAGTTTGTCAACATGTTTAAATCGGGTTTTACGTATCATGGTCATGTGACCGCTTGGCTCTGTTTCATTGGTCCAACGTCACCAGTGACTGCATGTGATTGGTGAAACGCAGGCATGCGTAGATTCTACTTTGAAGCTCTGTCAACTCCAAAACAAACATTAATAGATCGTTAAAAAAAAAGTAGCGAGTAGCGAGCTTAATGTAGATAAATGGAACGGAGTAAAAGTAGCGTTTCTTTTCTATAAATGTACTAAAGTAAAAGTATGTTGCATAAAAACTACTCGTAGAAGTACAATTTATCCCAAAAGTTACTCAAATAAATGTAACGGAGTAAATGTAGCGCGTTACTACCCACCTCTGGTGGTGGGTAGTAGTGGGTTTCAGTAGGCCTTTAAGTGTGTATGTGTGCAAAGAGCTCGAAAAAAACGCATGATCTCCTACCTAACCCCTCATTCCCAATAGACATGAGATGTTCGCGAAAAGACCGAGTCTTTTCCAAGTTAAGAACCGATTCACAGTTTTTTTTATACATATAAAGACCCGACTGGCAAATGGACTAAATAATCAGTCCAAGTAAAAAAAAATCATAGCAGCATTTGGATTCACATTTTTTGTAAATAATTTTTACTTTTTATAGATTTTATTTATTTATTTTTATCCACTTGTCTGGTTAATTAGTATTTCAATTGGGCACACAACAGGTAATACTGTATACAATGTTGTGTTCATGTTTTTAAGTTATCAATTTTTTTACAGTTGTATTATTACTTTTTATATACATACATGTATTTTATTCTGAGTTGTGGAAATGTAAATGATTCCATTCCACATGTTATCTTATAATTGCTACCAGTGTTTGTTTCCTTGATTAAAAATAAAAGTAAAAAAAAAAGAACGATACTAATGAGATGGTCTTTTGAACGGTTCTTTGAACAGAGCGGTTCTTCAAAATCCGATTTGCCATAAATGCCATCTCTAATTCCAAAGTCCCAACACCTGTGCTTTTATAACCAATGTTTTACTGCCACTCGTGGACACGTGATGCAATAATGTGGCTCCTATACAACCAGATTATTTGTTGTTATAAAAAAAACAAGGAATGAGCCCCCATATTTAGCCAAAAACGAACACCGCACCAGATTACAGGTACATTGTGGCAATCACTGGTACTGCACGCTCTTGGAGTTGCTGCGTTTTTCTTTATTTATTGCATTGCACAAAGAGAGAATAGTCTACCAAGTCAAATTCATTGTGTGTTAAACATACTTGGCCGATAAATTTGGTTCTGGTTTTAAGTAACCTGTTGCATTCTGTGATAGCTGCTTAACAAAAATCAGACTCAAACTAGTTATGCACTTATCTGCCTTTAAATACTATCTGCATAGATGTAGTCTTACAACTACATGTGTGATCTTCTAACATCAGAATTCTCTTTAAAATGTGATGATGATATACAGTCGTGGTCAAAAGTTTACATACACTCATGGCAGTCTTGAGATTCCAATCATTTCTACAGCTCTTATTTTTTTGTGAAAGATTGGAGCACATACTTATTGGTCACAAAAAACATTCATGAAGTTTGTTTTTTTAGTGAATTTCTTATGTGTCTACTGAAAATGTGACCAAATCTGCCGGGTCAAAAGTATACATACAGCGATGTTAATATTTGGTTACATGTCCCTTGGCAAGTTTCACTACAATAAGGTGCTTTTGGTAGTCATCCACAAGCTACTGTCAAGCTTCTGGTTAAATTTTTGACCATTCCTCTTGACAAAATTGGTGCAGTTCAGCTAAATTAGTTGGTTTTATAATATGGACTTGTTTCTTCGGCATTATCCACACGTTTAAGTCAGGGCTTTGGGAAGGCCATTCTAAAACCTTAATTGTAGCCTGATTTAGCCATTCCTTTACCACTTTTGATGTGTGTTTGGGGTCATTGTCTTGTTGGAACACCCAACTGCGCCCAAGACCCAACCTCCGGGCTGATGATTTTAGGTCCTCCTGAAGAATTTGGAGGTAATACTCCTTTTCCATTGTCCCATTTACTTTCTGTTAAGCACCAGTTCCATTGGCAGCAAAACAGGTCCAGAGCATAATACTACCAGCATCATGCTTGACAGTAGGAATGGTATTCCTGGGATTAAAGGCCTGACCTTTTCTCCTCCAAACATATTGCTGGGTATTGTGGCCAAACAGCTCAATTTTTGTTTCATTTGACCACAGAACTTTCCTCTGGTAGGTCTTATCTTTGTCCATGTGATGTCAGATGAAACAAAAATTGAGCTGTTAGGCCACAATACCCAGCAACAGTGGATGGCTACCAAAAGCGCCTTATTGTGGTGAAACTTGCTAAAAGACATGCAACCAAAAATTTACATTGCTGTATATATACTTTTGACCCAGCAGATTTAGTCAAATTCTCAGTAAACCCAAATTTAATTAACAAAAGAACCAAACTTTGTGAATGTTTTTTGTGATAAACAAGTATGTGCTCCAATCACTCTATCACAAAAAAATAAGAGTTAAATTATTGGAAACGCAAGAAAGCCATGACAATATGTTCTTTACGGACCCTGTTTCCATATGTGTTGGGAAATTGTGTTAGATGTAAATATAAACAGAATACAATAATTTGCAAATCATTTTTAACCTATTTTCGGTTGAATATGCTACAAAGACAACATATTTAATGTTCAAACTGATTAACATTTTTTTTTCAAATAATCATTAACTTTAGAATTTGATGCCAGCAACACATACAGAAAAGCTGGGAAAGGTGGCAATAAATACTGATGAAGTTGAGGAATGCTCATCAAACACTTATTTGGAAAATCCCACGGGTGTCCAGGCTAATTGGGAACAGGTGGGTGCCATGATTGGGTATAAAAACAGCTTCCCAAAAAATGCTCAGTCTTTCACAAGAAAGGATGGGGCGAGGTACACCCCTTTGTCCATAACTGAGCAAATAGTGAAAAAGTTTAAGAACAACGTTTCTCAATTGCAAAACATTTAGGGATTTCAACATCTACGGCCCATAATATCATCGAAAGGTTCAGAGAATCTGGAGCAATCACTCCACGTAAGCGGCATGGCAGGAAACCAACATTGAATGACCGTGACCTTCGATTCCTCAGACGGCACTGTATCAAAAACCGACATCAGTCTCTAAAGGATATCACCACATGGGCTCAGGAACACTTCAGAAAACCACTGTCACTAAATACAGTTCGTTGCTACATCTGTAAGTGCAAGTTTAAGCTCTACTATGCAAAGCAAAAGCCATTTATCAACAACATCCAGAAACGCCGCCGGCTTCTATGGGCCGAGATCATCTAAGATGGACTGATCCAAAGTGGAAAAGTGTTCTGTGGTCTGACGAGTCCACATTTCAAATTGTTTTTGGAAATATTCGACGTCGTGTCATCAGGACCAAAGGGGAAGTGAACCATCCAGACTGTTATCGATGCAAAGTTCAAAAGCCAGCATCTGTGATGATATGGGGGTGCATTAGTGCTCAAGGCATGGGTACCTTACACATCTGTGAAGGCACTATTAATGCTGAAAGGTACATACAGGATTTGGAACAGCATATGCTGCTATCTAAGCGCCGTCTTTTTCATGGCTTATTTCAGGAAGACAATGCCAAGCCACATTCAGCACATGTTACAACAGCGTGGCTTCGTAAAAAAAGAGTGCGGGTATTTTCCTGGCCCGCCTGCAGTCCAGACCTGTCTCCCATCAAAAATGTGTGACGCATTATGAAGCGTAAAGTACGACAGCGGTCACCCCGGACTGTTGAACGACTGAAGCTCTACATAAAACAAGAATGGGAAAGAATTCCACTTTCAAAGCTTCAACAATTATTTATTGAGTGTTGTTAAAAGAAAATGTGATGTAACACAGTGGTGACCATGCCCTTTCCCAACTACTTTGGCATGTTTTGCAGACATGAAATTCTAAGTTAGTTATTACTTGCCAAAAAAAAAACAAAGTTATTGAGTTTGAACATCAAATATCTTTTCTTTGTATTGCCTTTATTAGAATATGGGTTGAAAAGGATTTGCAAATCATTGTTTTATATTTTTATTTACATCTAACACAATTTCCCAACTCATATGGAAACGGGGTTTGTACAAGTGTATGTAAACTTTTGACCACGATTGTATACATGATATGTTAAGCATGAGATACTTATATTTATTTTTTCTTCTTTCAAACATGGTCTTGTTTTCAAACTGTTTTACACGGTTTATATATTTTACCAAATTTAATATATGACTCTAGTTTTAACAATAATTAGGAATGCTCTTCACAGTGGAGGTCGTGTCCTTAAAAAGCAGGAGACAGCAGGCCATGTTCAGGTAAATGAGAATTTGATGTTCGAATGTACAAAACAAACAGAGTGCCTAAAGGTCAGGCACAAAATAGGCACAAGGAAAGCTGTGCATCAAAAAAGGGCAAGCTGGATTGGCGAGCGAACAAACATAACACAATCCGAGGTGAAAAAATATCAAAGTCCGCATACCGTGTGCGTTCTTCCAACAAACCAACAAACACCAAACTTATGCAATGAGTCCACACACACCTGGGCTGTGAGAATGGCTTAAATAGTCCTCAGGTAATGATCCAAGCAGTATCACTAATCACCCCAAGGTGAAGAAGATAGCATTTAACAGCATGGCTGAAGCTCCTGCTGCAACAACGCAAACAGAACATGACGTGAAACCAAAATAGGAGCGCAAAGCAAGAAGTAAACCGAAACACGAGAATAAGAATGACCTTGCTCACCAAGTCGTAAGAACCATACTACATATAATACTATATATACAGTGCATCCGCAAAATATTCACAGCGCTTTACTATTTCTACATTTTGTTATGTTGAATCTGTATTCCAAAAAGTAATACATTTATTTTTGTCCTCAAAATTCTACAGACAATAACCCATATCAACAATGTAAAAGTTTTTTATACAAATCACATGAACATATGTATTCACAGTATTCACTCAATACTTTGATATATAATACATATTGTTATGAACATGCTTGTTTCATATATATACATATATATATATATATATATATATATATATATATATATATATATATATATATATATATATATATATATATATACACACATATATACAAACTTCGTTTCCATATGAGTTGGGAAATTGTGTTAGTTGTAAATATAAACGGAATACAATGATTTGCAAATCATTTTCAACCCATATTCAATTGAATATGCTACAAAGACAACATATTTGAAATTTTGCAAAAAAATCATTAACTTTAGAATTTGATGCCAGCAACACGTGACAAAAAGTTGGGAAAGGTGGCAATAAATACTGATAAAGTTGAGGAATGCTCACCAAACACTTGTTTGGAACATCCCACAGGTGTGCAGGCTAATTGGGAACAGGTGGGTGCCATGATTGGGTATAACAGCAGCTTCCATGAAATGCTAAGTAATTCACAAACAGGGATGGAGCGAGTGTCACTAATTTGTAAGCAAATTGTCGAACTGTTTTAGAACAACATTTCTCAACGAGCTATTGCAAGGAATTTAGGGATTTTACCATTTACGGTCCGTAAAATCATAAAAAGGTTCAGAGAATCTGGAGAAATCACTGCACGTAAGCAATGATATTACGGACCTTTGAGCCCTCAGGCGGTACTGCATCAAAAGCCAACATCAGTGTGTAAAGGATGTGTAAAGTGGAAAAGTGTTCTATTGTCTGACGAGTCCACATTTCAAATTGTATTTATAAACTGTGGTCGTGGTGTTCCCCGGAACAAAGAGGAAAATAACCATTCCGATTGTTATAAGCGCAAAGTTCAAAAGCCAGCATCTGTGATGGTATGGGGGTGTATTAGTGCCCAAGGCATGGGTAACTTACACATCTGGGAGGGCACCATTAATGCTGAAAGGTACATACAGGTTTTGGAGCAACATACGTTGTCATCCAAGCAACGTTATCATGGACGCCTCTGCTTATGTCAGCAAGACAATGCCAAGCCACGTGTTATAACAATGTGGCTTCGTAGTAAAAGAGTGCGGGTACTTTCCTAGCCCGCCTGCAGTCCAAACCTGTCTCCCATTGAAAATGTGTGGTGCATTTTGAAGCGTAAAATACGACAGCGGAGACCCCGGACTGTTGAACGACTGAAGCTCTACATAAAACAAGAATAGGAAAGAATTCCACTTTCAAAGCTTTAACAATTAGTTTTCTCAGTTCCCAAACATTTATTGAGTGTTGTTAAAAGAAAATGTGATGTAACACAGTGGTGAACATGCCCTTTCCCAACTACTTTAGCACGTGTTGCAGCCATGAAATTATAAGTTAATTATTATTTGCAAAAAAAAACAAAAGTTTATGAGTTTAAACATCAAATATCTTGTCTTTGTAGTGCATTTAATTGAATATGGGTTGAAAAGGATTTGCAAATCATTCTATTCCGTTCATATTTACATTTAACACAATTTCCCAACTCATATGGAAACGGGGTTTGTGTATATATAATATATATATATATATGCATATATATATATATATATATATATATATATATATATATATATATATATATATATATATATATATATATATATATATGGGCTTCACGGTGTCAGAGGGGTTAGTGCGTCTGCCTCACAATAAGAAGTTCCTGCAGTCCTGGGTTCAAATCCAGGCTTGGGATCTTTCTGTGTGGAGTTTGCATGTTCTCCCCGTGAATGCGTGGGTTCCCTCCGGGTACTCCGGCTTCCTCCCACTTCCAAAGACATGCACCTGGGGATAGGTTGATTGGCAACACTAAATTGGCCCTAGTGTGTGAATGTGAGTGTGAATGTTGTCTGTCTATCTGTGTTGGCCCTGCGATGAGGTGGCGACTCGTCCAGGGTGTACCCCGCCTTCCGCCCGATTGTAGCTGACATAGGCGCCAGCGCCCCCCGCGACCCCGAAAGGGAATAAGCGGTAGAAAATGGATGGATGGATATATATATATATATGTATATATACATGTATATATATCTATATATGTATATATATGTATATATATATGTATATATATATGTATATGTGTATATATGTATATGTATATGTATATATATGTATATGTGTATATATGTATATGTATATATATGTATATATATGTTCATGTATAATATGTATATATACATATATGTGTATGTATGTATATATATAACTTAAATTTAATGGAGGGTTTTGAAGTTGTCTTCGAGGGCTTTGAAGGCTACAATAGTGACTCTCATTAGTCAAATTTTGCTAGCGTTTTTTTTCTTCAGAATCCCAGAATAAGAGTCATGTGTTTTTGTCTCTCATAACAATTCTGAACAATAGGCAAAATTAAACAAAAAAATGCAGTTCCCTTTTAAGAAGAGGCCTATTGTTGTAATCATATCACAAGAGGTGGGGGAAATAATGAAGATTTAGATGCGGCGCAATTCGGACATGGACCATAATAGAATCGATTAGTATACGTCAATAATCAATATTTGATTTATTTTTTGTAAATCAGGTAATGCAGACAACTTTATCTTACTGCAGCGAGCCACCTCACCGAGAGATCGGACCAGTTCCTTTAGTATCGGCACTTATAGTTTCAGTTTTGCACACATTTTCATTAATTTAATAAAGGTGGGAATTAATTTATTGTTTCTTATTCCAAATGATTTGTTTTTAAGTTGCAGGTGATAAATGCTTATTTAGTGGAACAAAAATAATTCTAAACCTGCATAATATACATAAATAAAAAATGCATCAATATTAGTTTTTTAATCGAATCGTGAGGTGCCCTAAGATTCCCCCTTCTAAATATCACTGATGCATCTTCTCAAACTTATACTGTATAATCCATAAAATGCTTCAAAACATATCCAGTGAATATCCAGTCCCCCATTTATTTGTACAGTCAAAGCCCCAATGGTAACACTTTCTATTTGTCATCTTCAATTGAGGGCCAGTGGAAGGAACATGTGGACATAAAAGAATGTGACATGTCAGACAAGGTTAGAGCTTTTCATTTTTGCAGGAGGCCTCCCACTAAAAGCTTGAATCAGCCAGAGCAACCTTTTGTAAGCTTGTTGGTTGGTCATTTCAGGTTAAGACATTTTGGTTTAATGCCTGCAGCATGTGCATGAAAGTGTGTCATTATTTCCGCCAAGGATATGTTTTCGTTTGCAAGGTTTGTTAGTTTGTTTATCTCCAACTTTACAATTTCCAATCTATAAACCTGCATTTTTTTATGATGGCCAGGTATTCTACAGGGGATAAATCCAGATAAATGTTAGCTTTCCCCTCTCTGTTTTACAATTTGCTATGGTATGTGTTTGAAGGGTCAGTATTTGTAATGTCCAAGTATATCTGGACAATTTATTCACTTTTAACAAAGAGAATCACTTGCAACGTATCCCTGTGTGAAAACCAGTTGTGAAATCAAAGTATTTCAGAATGCAATATAAAATATTTTAAAACACATTATACAAACAATTTATACAATTAGGAACTAAAAATCTGCAAAGAAAAATATCATTTCAAATAGTTAATAAACACAAACAAATTACTGTCAGCTTACCAAATGTTTCAACATCAATTGAAAAAAAATGAAGGAAATACAAACATTATCGGTTGTAAACAATGTACAGTCACAGTATCTATGGATCCAAAGACATTTGATGCAATCAAACACTGTTTCCTAAATCCGGATGTAACGGTATGAATATTATTGCGGTATCGTTAAATGTGCTCAAAAAGCACTTGTACACACACTGAAACATTTTGATTTATTTTAAGTACTAAAATAGATAGACCCAATGTTTGAAAAGCCCACTATTTTCCATGTTGTGTGTTTCTTATGCTTCACTGATAAGAGTGTTATGGCGGAGATTGTGGTGTCCAACTCTGTTCAGTGGTTCTTGAACACACTGTAAAAACACCTCTGTGTCATGTTTCTCCGAGAATATATTGATATCGATCACCGTGTTCTCAAAGAGCACGCCTTATAGGTTCAAAGTGCAAAATTGAATACTGTAGCTTACTTGCTCAGACAGTAATGTGTTTTTTTGCAAGTTTAGATTTGGGTATGTCGTTTTTTAATGGTGAAATACTTTAAGGTCACTTGTTTTCATGTGAGCTCTCGCCAGTTCGTCCTTGAGTGTGTGAAAGTGAGGCTATCAATCATGTTTTTTTGATAATATTAATATAAATAAGTAGTACTAATTGTCGAGAGGTATGCCACATTTATCGTATATTGTTTATCATTACATTCCAATTATCCATCCATCCATTTTCTACTGCGTATTCCCTTTGGGGTCGCGGGGGGGCCTTGGTGCCTATCTCAGCTGCATTTGGGCTGTAGGCAGCGTACACCCTGGACAAGTCCCCACCTACATCCCAAATACTAATCAACAAATTAAAAACTATATAGCATTTGTAGTGTGGTTTTGAACTGGATGAAAAGCTTCTTAACGAACAGATAACAATAAGTGAGGCTAAGAGATCACACAACAAATGGCTTAGCTATGTCTTGTGGTGTAACCCGGGGTCCAGTTCTAGGACCAGAATTTTTCAGTTTATACATCAGTGACATTTGTAAAGACAAAAAAAGACGTAATGCTAATACTATTTGCAAGTGACGCTAATTAGGGAATAATGCACATGAATTAAAAGACATTATTAAGTTAAAAATAAGCAATCTAAAAAGATGGTTTGCTAAAAACAGATTATCTGTTGTGGCACATGCGGTCTGCATCTTCCTCCACTGCCGCTTCCAAGCCGCCGATGTCGTCCGCCTATTCCTCTACGCCTCAGACGACATCTTCTGCTGCTTCCACGCCTCCGACGTCACCTCCTCGTTTCTGGCGAGACGCACCATGGCGCCACTCCCGTCCGCCTCCCCGACGGCCAAGATGGTGGCCGTTCCTTGGTCGCCCGCGTCGCCGGCCTCAGCGGCGTTCTACTCACCGCCGCCACCAGACTCGTCCCCGGGGGATTCGGGAACATCTGGGCCGGCGACCCACAACCAGTTCGCCCCTCCACCCTCCCTTGACTTTTGTTCCAGTTTTGGGGTGTTCGACTTCCAGGACATCTGGAATCTGTCCATAGGGGGGGGATGCTGTTGTGGCACATGCGGTCTGCATCTTCATCCACTGCGGTTCCACCCAGAGGGCCCGCTGACAGTGCACCTGGACACGCCCCCGCGCTCATCAAGCGGACCGCGCCCACTCTCCGCCGCAGCTGGCCGCAGTCCACACCTGTGACTGATGACGTGAGCTGCTTTAAAGACCAGTGGACCCAGGGATCCTCGCGGGAACTTAGTTCTCATTTACGTACAAAACCTCCGTCGCCTGCAAAGTGAGCTGTGTGTCTCACTCTTATCCGGATCTCCTTCTTCCTCTGGTTGCCTCTTTCGTCCCTCGACTCCTCACTTCCGTCCATGGACTACCCTGCCTGTCTTTCCCTTGTCGGACTGCCTCGCGTCTCGCAACACGCACCGCCAACACGTTGGTAACACACACTCCAAATAAATACTTCACATAGTCTTACACAATACACACTTAAGTTTTTTTGTCACACTTCATGTCATTGGTTTATTGTTAGTATTGTTTTATTGTTTTGGTTCTTATTATATATATATATATATATATATATATATATATATATATATATATATATATATATATATATATATATATATAATACATCTCTGTACACTACTGCCACCTGGTGTTAGTCTGCCGTCATCTCCCTTAGTTAAAACACAACATTATCCCTGAAATTAAGAAATACTTAAATAATGTTATTTGGAAATACAAAAATACTCGCAACCCTCATTAGTGTGGAACTTATTGCAGCTGAATCTGGATGAAAAGAGGGTTACATCCTATACTGGTCTCTAGTCAATCATTGGGCACATGCAGACAAACACGGACACATTCACACTTCCATCTATCCATCCAACTTCTCTACCGCTTATTCCCATTCTGGTCGCGGAGGTACACTGGTGGTTATCTCAGCTGATTTGAGGTGAGAGGCTGGACAACCCCTTATCCGGTCGCCAGTGAATCGCAGGGCACAACGAACAATTATTCACACTCACATTCAAATGTAATTTACAGTCATTCAAAAATAATTTAGAGTCTCCAATTAACCTATTATGCAATTTAGTTAGTTGGTAAGTTTCAGTTTATTTTGAACATGCTTACAATATAATTACAATGTAATGGATCACATATTTCCAATTCTTTCATTACAGCACTTCCAAAATGGAGGAGGGAGAAGCAGAGCTTATTTAATCCTACCCATTTTCATATAGTAGGAGTTTTATCCCATTTCTTTGTTCTCCGTAACAGAACCGTGACCAAATAAACAAGTAAATAGATGAAATATACCAAAAGTAAGTAAACAAATATTAAATACATAATAAATATTAGAGATGTAAACATGAACACACTAATTAAAGTTCTCGTAAAAATATAGTTAAGTAATTTATGGTTCATCTAGGACAGGGGTTGGTAACCCAAAATGTTGAAAGAGTCATATTGGACCAAAAATACAAAAAACATATCTGTCAGGAGCCGCAAAAAATTAAAAGCCTTATATAAGTCTTATAATGAAAGCAACACATGATGTAAGTGTCTATATAAGCTATATTAGACTGCAAGTTCTTATCTGTGAGGCGGGTGCGGTATTTGGATTTGATGTTGTTCATGTTTGAGATTATCTGCTTGCATGGGTATTTGTTTAATTTGCAACAGTTACCCGCCTGACACCACAACGTGCTGAGCAGGCAGACGCAAATCTTCGTTGACAGAAATGTTGAAATTGAATTCATCACGTTTTTTACAACGTTGGAAAATATTAGTAAAACGGAGGCTTTTCAGAGGGTGGGATAACACCTGGAAATTACTGGCTCAGAATTACCAAAGGTATAGAAGTTTGTGTCCATGTTAAAAGAAACGTTAGGCTCTCTTCTTCTAATGGATTTATTACAATCTTTGTCAAGCTGGCTAACGTTTGCTGTAGTCTGGGACAACGTGACACACAACTCAGAAATGCCGCCAATATTACAAACAGATAATGGGTCATGAGGCATGCAAATATAAATTAAATATGCAGACTACTAAGGACGTCACGGTATGAACATTTCTCATCATGATTATTGTGACCAAAATTATAACGGTCATCATTATTATCGCAGTATTTTTAAAATTGTTAAAAATTTTAAAAGTGTACTTACCCTGAAATCTTTCAGCCAAGTTGTATCTGCAAAAAACACATCCAAAATTATCTCCTTTGTAGAAGAAACATTATTGTAAATAAAAACACTGTTTCATGGACCTCAACCAGAAGTTTAATGTACACAATAAAGCAACACAAACCAAGTAAAATGGCAGAAAAAAACTAAACAACAAAAAATAAACGTGAAAATTGTGCAGAATAGCACTTTATGGATATTAGAGATAATGAAAAAATAAAAACAAATGTAAGAATTTTGTAAGGTGGCATGTGTTGACAACATGTCATGGACATCTAGGGCAGTACCTCTGGATTGGGAGACCAGGGTGGTGATTCCTCTCTTTAAGAAGGAGAACCGGTGGGTGTGTTTAAACTATCGTGGATCACACTCCTCAGCCTTCCTGATTAAGTCTATTCAGGTGTACTGGAGAAGAGGCTACGCCGGATAGTCGAATCTTGGATTCAGGAGGAGCAGTGTGGTTTTCGTCCTGGACGTGGAACTGTGGACCAGTCTATACTCTCAGCAGGGTACTCAAGGTTCCAAGAGAGTTTTCCCAACCAGTCTACATGTGCTATGTGGACTTGGAGAAGGCATTCGACCGTGTCCCACGGGAAGTTCTGTGGAGCGTGCTCAGAGAGTACGGGGTATTGGGCTTTCTTTTTAGAATAGAATAGAATATAGTTTTATTGTCATTATTGCAGTGAACAGGTTTGAAGAGCAACAAAATTGGAGCAGACCTCCACAATTTCTGATTATGGCGGTCCGCTCCCTGTATTAGCCTGGTCCACATTGTAAGTCAGACCCGTTTTCAGTGAGGTTTGGACTTCGGCAGGCTTTGATTGATTGATTGATACTTTTATTAGTAGATTGCACAGTACAGTACGTATTCCGTACAATTGACCACTAAATGGTAACACCCGAATAAGTTTTTCAACTTGTTTAAGTCGGGGTCCACGTTAATCAATTCATGGTACTGCCTGCCCCGTTTTCATGTATTCTGTTCATACATTTGTTTGTTTTATGGGATTTACTTTAATAAACTGCAACCTTTATCTGTGTTCAAATAACAAATGTTTTGTTATCTCATCGAATTGAAAGCAGGCTGTGAAGATTGTGTATTCGATGTGTATTCACTTTTACTTAGTTCGAGTCTCCAAACAGCCTGACATGAATTTTTTGTGGGTGCCGGAGGAAGCTGGAGTAACCCAGAGAAAACCCACACCAGCATAGGGAGAACATGTGAACTCTACAAAGAGCTGTTCCAATAAGATTTGAACTCGAATTGCCTGACTCTGACCTAGACATTTTAATCACTATACCACCTTGCTGCCTTTCTATTCAATGGAACAATATATAAAAATATCAGTAACACTTTTATTTTACACAGGTGACAATTTAAGCCTTGTCAGGGATGAGTGTCGTGTCAGTGTTCATGTTTTTCCAGTTTGGTAAATCGGGAGCACTTGTTTTGACGCATTATTTAAATATATTTGTGTTATGGCTTACTGAATCTTTTCCCTGTATATTCTACTTTGACAGGTGGAGACTAAATGATTCTTTCATCACGATGACTCCAGGGTCACGTTACTCCCTCATGGGAGGAAACTTACACATTGCACATCTGAATAAAGCAGACGACGCTGGCATCTTTCAATGTCTGGCATCAAACTCGTTTGGCACCATTGTCAGCAGAGAAGCAAGTCTTCACATTGCATGTAAGTGCATAGCTTGACATGATTCTTCAATACAAAAAAATAATCCTGAAATCAATACGAAACCAAATATGATCTCATGACGATTTAGAAGGAAATATCATGGAAGCTTAAGTGTGGTTTACCACTATTGTATGATGTGTTCAAACAACAAGTGATTGTCATAGTTCAACAGTTGTACTTGTATTTTCTTGAATAATACAAAGATGATAAGTGGTAATGTATTTGGTATATTGTTAAGTATAAAGTCATAAAATGTATAAGCAGAAATAAATGTTTTAAGGCAGTGGTTCTCAAATGGGGGTACGCGTACCCCTGGGGGTACTTGAAGGTATGCCAAGGGGCATGTGAGATTTTTTTAAAATATTCTAAAAACAATTCAAAAATCCTTTATAAATAAATTTATTGAATAATACTTCAACAAAATATAAATGTAAGTTTATAAACTGTGAAAAGAAATGCAACACTGCTATATTCAGTGTTGACAGCTAGATTTTTTGCGGACATGTTCCATAAATATTGATGTTAAAGATTTATTTTTTGGTGAAGAAATGTTTAGAATTAAGTTCATGAATCCAGATGGATCTCTATTACAATCCCCAAAGAGGGTACTTTAAGTTGATGATTACTTCTATGTGTAGAAATCTTTATTTATAATTGAATCACTTGTTTAATTTTCAACACGTTTTTAGTTATTTTTGTATCTTTTTTCAAAAAAGTTCAAGAAAGACCACTACAAATGAGCAATATTTTGCACTGTTATACAAATTAATACATCAGAAAATAATGACATAATGCTGTATTTTACATATTGATGTCTTTTTTTCAACCAAAAATGCTTTGAATTAAAAACATGTTCACAGGGAGTACATCACTGAAAAAAGGTTGAGAACCACTGTTTTAAGGAACACCCAAAATACTTACTTTGCCTGTTATTTATTGAATCAAAACATTGTCATTTGGAATATGATTTTTGAGTAACTATCGTACATGTCCACAGCTTACAAAATTAAGTCGCTTCTTGTTGAAAAGTAAAATATGTTTTTATTCCTACAAAATACATGATTTAAATGAATGTATATTCTATAGCTGATTCTGCAAATCTTCGGAAATTTACAAAATGTGATTGTGACATGCTGGTGGTCGACAGCCTTAGATGTTTGGGCCATGTCCAAAGCTGCTTTGTCGCTGTTGTATATTTTTATTGAAATTCCTTAAAAATGCATGCCACACACTCTTATTGTCCATATTCAAGCATATTCTAACACATGGTATGCATTTGTTTAGCTTGTGAATTATTTAATCTGAAAACAAGAATTACAACTTTGAACTTGGTTTTGTTAAAATCTGAGGTCATTGGAGTGAATTGACTATGTTGTGAGACTACAAAATGACAAAATATGAAAATGAATATATAACTCAATTATTTTTATTCTGATAAAGGTTAGAGTGCATGTGAAAGGGAAAATAAAAATATAACTCTGTTTGACAACATGGTCATTCAAACTCCTTGGTCAAAAACAGACATTGTGTGGGTGTGGACAAGCGATAGAAAATAGATGGATGGATGGATGGATGGAAAATATAACATGTATCTGTTTCAGAAAGTTCAAATTATTGGCATGTATCGAGAATGAAAAAATAATTTGACGGATTGCTAAAACTACTAAAATTGGGTTACAAGGACAGATGGAGAACTTGGCGTAATTGATCAAATCTTCCGTCATCAATACAAGACCTTTGAGGAAAATTTATCAAAGCTACTGTGAACACAGAACCAATGAAGAAACAGAATAGAGACTTCAATTTTAGCATTTCTAAAATATTTGTATCCAATTCTTAAGAGACATGATGACAAAAAAAAATGCAAAGAGATTTTTTTGTTGGCGTTGTTTATGTTTTTGTTTTTATTTGAGTCGTTTTGCTTCTCCATCCATCCATTTTCCTACCGCTTGTCCCTTTAGGGGTCGCGGGGGGCGCTGGAGCCTATCTCAGCTGCGCATAGGCGGAAGGCGGTGTACACCCTGGACAAGTCGCCACCTCATCACAGGGCAAACACAGATAGACAGACAACATTCACACTCACATTCACACACTAGGGCCAATTTAGTGTTGCCAATCAACCTATCCCCAGGTGCATGTTTTTGGAGGTGGGAGGAAGCCGGAGTACCCGAGGGAAGCCACACATTCACGGGGAGAACATGCAAACTCCACACAGAAAGATCCCGAGCCCGGGATTGAACTCAGGACTAATCAGGACTTTCGCATTGTGAGGCACATGCACTAACCCCTGTTTCACCGTACCGCTCCTGTTTTGCTTCTCCTCATTTCAAATACAGGTGTTTTGACTCGTCCCTATTAACATTTTCATTCAAACATTGTTTTGTTGAAAACATTTTAGATTGACTGTGGTGGTTTATAATAAGGATACATACATGTTTTGTAGTTTATATATTTTCAAACTGCCTGATGTGTCCAAACTTCAGATCCATGTGATGAAGACTGTGTGATTGTGTGACTGGACCTTGACGGAACTCATATACTTGAGGCTTTACAGCCCTCATCCGTCTCATTTTATAAGAGTATAAGACATCTCTGATGGCAAGGTGAGCTTGGGGCCCACACTCTTGATGGTCAGCACATTTCAAAATGACAGCCACAATATTGATGAACACATGGCACAGCTAGACAAAATTCGGATGTCTTTTTCTCTACCATAGAAGACTCAGATATGATCCTAGGCCAGGGTTGTAGCAGATATAGCTATTTTAGTGACATTCCGTGCCTCTCTGTCAGAAAGTTCCGAATGTGTAGCACACATTGGTTGTGATCGTATCCATACCGTACTTATCAATTTTCAGACATTACCTGAATTGCATTTAATTGTGATGGCTTTCATTCCCATGACAAGCCAAGAACTGCTTTCGTCAATTGTTGAGGGTATGTTTCAGCGCCAATATGTCATACATCATGTTTATTGGTCCCGGTTTAACTTAATCAAGTATGCTGTTTGATTGAGCGTGTCTCAGGTCAAAGAAATAAATCAGAGCGCTGCAGTCTGTTATGAGAGTCAGCCCTGGGTCATTTGTAACAGACTCCTGAGTTGGTGTAACGTAATATTCTCTTCCAATCACCTCAGGGCTGACATCTCCCTCGGCTGTATGTTGTTTTAGACAAAGACAAAGACACCCCCCACCACCAACCCCCCGTTTGAGAAATTTCTTGGATCTACAGTTGTGGCTGATAATCTTATCAAGGCTTGAGAATACTGGAGGAAAATTATTTTGAGCAACACTACATCGTTTTTAACAACGTCTTTGTGTGATGTGACTCCCTGTGACACTAATGTCTTAGATTTGCCTCAGCCAATGATGTCTCCTCAAATCCAATTCCGCAGATGCATGGATCATATGTACAAGTTAAGAACATATGTAATCCTCTGCCAGATGGATGATAATAACAGTTTCTGATACCATCTGGTAGGGTCCTAAACCCCTGCAAGTACAACGATTATTAATCCCAATGACGATACGGACTTATTTTAGCGGTTATATTTAATTCTTACATGTGGTGCACATAAAGAAAATCTTAATGGTTGTATGATCGGATTGAGTTACCAAATGTGCTTTGGATTTTTCTTTTTTTTTTCTTTTTTTTTTTTTCACTTTTTTGGGAATTTTGCCTATCTTTCACAATCATTATGAAAGACATGATGACGGACGGATTTATTTAATGCATTCTAAATGTTTAATGAATTTGATTAAAAGTCCGCTTCCAATGGAACCTATGGGAACCGTTCAATTATTTCTATAGAGCCCCTGAAAAACATCCAAACACCTCCATTAGGGTTTTATATACATGATGTAAGTATATATTTAATGTAATAACATAACGATATGTGATATTACAATTTTTTTGCTCCTTTTAATTTCAAAACCGCATCACAGCGTTTGCTTTATTTTTTTTTACTTCATCACTGATTATTACTCACTGCAGACTTTATGAGAGTCAACACATAATACAAATCACTTAACGTACAAGGTCTGCTGTCATTAGGATGCAGAGAGCTAGGATGTTCATATACTCCTGTTTAGATGAAGAATCAATCAGTCAATCAATCAAAATTAATTTATTTAGCCCTTAATCACAAGTGTCTAAAAGGGCTGCACAAGCCACAACGACATCCTCTGCTCAGATCCCATATCAGGGCAAGAAAAAACCTAACCCAAGGGGAAAAACGGGAAACCTTAGAAGGGGCCGCAGATGTGTTTTTAAAATGGGACTTAAATGCTTAGACTGACGTAGCACCTTTATTACCTGTAGGGGATTCCAGAGTACTGGAGCCCGAATAGAAAATGCTCTAAAGCCCTCAGACTTTTTATGGGTTCTGAGAATCGATAATGAGTCAGAGTTCTTTGAACGCAGATTTCTGGCCGAGACATATGGTACAACTAGACTGTTTAGTATTTTATACGTAAGTAGTAATACATTAAAGTCACATCTTTATTGCACATGAAACCACTGCACCTGAGCCAGTATAGGCGTAATATGATCAAACTTTCTTGTCACATAATCCTCACGAAGAAACAGAGTGGAGGGGCAGAGGGAAAACAGGAACTTTTCGTGTCGTTATCGCAAGTTCCAGATCCAAAACGGCTGTCAAAGTGTCCCAACTTGTCGGATTATCCATCCATCCATCCATTTTCTACCGCTTATTCCCTTTCGGGGTCGCGGGGGGCGCTGGCGCCTATCTCAGCTACAATCGGGCGGAAGGCGGGGTATACCCTGGACAAGTCGCCACCTCATCGCAGGGCCAACACAGATAGACAGACAACATTCACACTCACATTCACACACTAGGGCCAATTTAGTGTTGTCGGATTGTATCCTCAGCAATCTATGTTTTAAATGATGTAAACATAGGGACACACAAAAGTGATCACGTCGCAGCTATAAATATTTTGTCTGTTTTAGCGCCTATAATAACAATATCACTAATACTTGGTAATATTCAAGTCACAAAATGTAACTTGAGTAATGTTGGCGCTTTTTGAATGGTTATTTATCGTTTTTTTATGGCGCTCCCATTGGCTCCAGTGTAAAATGACTTCTTTTTTTTTTATATTTAGAATGCATTTTTAAAAATCCATCTGTCGTCATGTCTTTCATAAGGATTGTGAACGATAGGCAACATTAAAAAAAACAAAAAGTTCAGTTCCCCTTTAAGTTGAAGGATTTTTAGCAAGTTTCAAAATAACATGAAAGATTGCAATGCCTGCAATACAGACTTGCTGTCCTGATGAGGGAAAAAGCTCAGCCTATTTAGTGAGCGCCGTATAAATCCACAAGGGTATAACACTGTGTGTAATGAAGGGTGAAATGGCTGCATATATGAAAGCAAAGCAGGATGCAACTCCCCTGAATCTTGCCGCTCATAATTTCTTCTATCAAATTCAGTCCTGTAATTGCCCTCACTTTGCATTCTTCCCCTCGCACCCAACTATCTTACCTGTGTAATTACCTTCAAATATTTTTATCACTTCATCTTTTTGACCTTTCTCAGCTCAAACCGTGGTGCGCTTATTACTCACGTCTATACCAAAAAAGTATATTTTTGTAGCGAACTGGCTTTTGGAGTGTAACACTACACCATATTCACATACGTATTTTGATTTTAAGGTCCTGGTCCAGTTCATTTCAATTGTAGTGAAATAACAAAATAGAAGACAAAACTTCTCAGCATTTTCTGTTCATAGGGAACTCCACTTTTTTGGAATTTTGCCCATTATTCACACTTCTTATACTGAACAAGAACAGAAGTCTTTCCCTTTTCTATGAATCTTGAAAAAGTGCTCATACGAGACAGCTAACAATGTAGGTAGGTTATTTATTGGCTCTGAACAAAAGGAACAAGGCACAACATTGCTTGGAAGAATTTTTTTTAAATCTGAAGAGTGAGGATTATTCTGAATTTAGCAGCTCAAGAAAGGAACAACATCCCATCAGTTGGCATTCTAGTGAGTGCACACATTATAAGTGACTGTTATATCTTCTTATTTGAAATTTTTAGCACATAACACATGCTGTTGCGCTGTGAAACTAATGAGCCCAGGAAACTGTTTTAGTAACGCTTAAAAATCACCAAAATACTGTAAATATTACAAGTTATAATGAATGTGCCTGTTACTGTTACCATGAATTGACTAACGTGGATCCCGTCTTAAACAAGTTGAAAAACTTATTGGGGTGTTGCCATTTAGTGGTCAATTGTACGGAATATGTACTGAACTGTGCAATCTACTAATAAAAGTATCAATCAATCAAACTAAATTACTTTTATACTTACAGCATGTACATAAAACAGCATTAGAGACATGTGGATGTTTTTTAGAGGGCTTTATGGGTGAAACAGATTGTATCCCTATTACCTGTGCTGTTAGCTGCCTCTTACAAGCATTTTTTTTTTTTAATATTTAGAGAATACAGAAAAGGAAAAGACGTGTGTCTCATAAGGATTTAATCCTTTAGGTTAAACATTTATTTTACTAGACTGCTTTTAAATGTACAGCACGTAGGGAAACTTTTATGTTTTTTAAAGCAGCACTTAGTAACTTTTTAACCTTCTTGAAATATTTTTGTAACTTTTGGGACGATACATGGACTTACAACTAGTTCAATGACCTATATCTGTCATGGCCTCAGTAGGTCTGTATGGCTTTTACATTGAGGAGGGTGGCAGGAACCCTGACACACAGAAACAGACAAATGTGTTGACTTGCTTTATGGCATACGTCACTCCCCCTTACCCCATTCATTCCAAAGATGGAAGTCGATGCAAATGTTTACATGCCACCAGAAAACTAAAAGAAAAGAAAAACACCTACTTGCAATTACTGCTATCAAGGCCAACATTCCAAAACAACCAAAGAAACGCAAAGTTTTGTCTGAGGAGACAAAAAAAAAGAGTAATTTAGCCTATCTGGATAAAAGGACAGTCAGTATCAATATTTTCCCCGGCTTTCACCCGCTGGCGTGAGCTCAAAGATGTGGAGGGATTTACGGCCATTGCTGCCTTGGCTCTGTTTTTGCTAAACTAGTAAGTGACTTTCGATGCTCAAATCAAAATGATAAGGCTAATGTTAGCTATCGGAAGTACATTGATTCTGGAAGTCGTTCCATTCTGCCTATAAGGCATTTTATTATTTATTTTAAAAACACCTCCATCATACAGTATACTTATAATACACTGTAAGTATATATTTAGTTTAATAACAGGCACATAGATTTAATATGCATAAAAAACATGAGATGCAATATTTACATATTTTGCTAATTTTAAGCATATAGCTGGCATTGTAGTCCTTAACGTATCACGAAGTTCACCTTTTCTTTCAACAACATCACCGATTTCTACTAACTGCAGACGTCTTGATATATATATGATCATAATAATCCCCTCAATTCCCCCCCAAAATTGATTAACTCGCTGGAATATAAAGACAATATAACATACATCCATAAACGTGGATGCATATGCAAAAGTGCATTATATATATCTGTGCAGAAATCCATTTATTTATATCTGCACCTGATTGCTTTTTTATCCTGCACTACAGAGAGCTAATGCAACAAAATGTTGTTCCTATCTGTACTGTAAAGTTCAATTTAGAATGACAATAAAAAGGAAGTCAAAGTCTAAGTCTTAAGTCTTGACAGCCAACAAACATAATAAAACATCACTTACTGTACAATGTGAGCTCTCTGTAACAAAGTGTCTTTTCGTGTCTTTCTTGCCGTTTCCGAGTCGGATTATGTCCTCATCCTTCTACTATCAAGGTGAGAGGCATTATTTATGATCGAGAATAAAATTCCACGAAAACAGCTCACCAGCCAGTGATGTCAAAATAGCAGCACGAGCTAGTAAGCTCTCTGTGATCATTGCACTGCTATAAATAGTTTGTCTGCGTTAGCGCTGATATAACTAATACTTGGTTAATATTCAGGTCACAAAATGTAAATGGATCATTGTTGGTGCTTTTTGGATAGTTATTTAGAGCAGTGGTTCTCAACCTTTTTTCAGTGATGTACCCCCTGTGAACATTTTTTGAATTCAAGTACCAGTGCAAAGCATTTTTGGTTGAAAAAAAGAGATAAAGAAGTAAAATACAGCACTGTGTCATCCGTTTCTGATTCATTAAATTGTATAACAGTACAACATATTGCTCATTTGTAGTGGTCTTTCTTGAACTATTTAGAAAAAAAACTTGTTTAAAAATAAGTAAGTGATTCAATTATAAATAAAGATTTCTACACATAGAAGTAATCATCAACTTAAAGTGCCCTCTTTGGGGATTGTAATAGAGATCCATCTGGATTCATGAACTTAATTCTAAACATTTCTTTACAAAAAAAAAAAACATGTTTAACATCAATATTTATGGAACATGTCCGCAAAAAAATCTAGCTGTCAACACTGAATATTGCATTGTTGCATTTCTTTTTACAGTTTATGAACTTACATTCATATTTTGTTTAAGTATTATTCAATAAATATATTTATTAAGGATTTTTGAATTGTTGCTATTTTTCGAATATTTTTGAAAAATCTCACGTACCCCTTGGCATACCTTCAAGTACCCCGAGGGGTACACGTACCCCCATTTGAGAACCACTGATTTAGAGGGCTTAGGAAGCAGTATAGCGGACCTCCAATTGTAAGCTGACTTTTACATACATGTATTTACAAGTTTAGATACATTACAAAAATGTCTTCTTGTCCCAAAAAAGTGCAGTTCCCCTTTACATCATCCAGCAGCTATGAAATTATAAAAGGATGTTGCTGAATAGACAATTTTTTTTCTGACCATCCAAATATGTTGAAACGTACACGTTGGACGGAGGATTCCAAAACAGTGTTGATTGTTGTTAAATCACATTGCGAGTGCTGAATAATTATATTTGCATTTGCAGACATTTTGATGACCAGCATATATTCTGCATATTAATGAAGGTAGAAACGCAAAATGGATTGCAAGCCTTCGTCTGCTCACTTAGAAGTTGTAGTCCATTTTGCACGTTTAGTAGATTAGCTTTGCATGTGCTATCAAGTTTGCGCGTATTTTAGTTCATGTAAACCTTTAATAAATAAAGACCTAAGTGTGTTCTTTAAGAAAACTCGGTACACCTAGTCTGAACCAAACCGAATGCTTTGTACCAAAAAATACATACTGTATATGTGTCACATGTACGGTAAGAAAGTAATCGTTTATGAATGTACTGTAGCTATACTCTGCAGTGGTATAACTTAAAAGAAAGCAAAAGTACTGTATTGAGCAAAAGGGACGCTGACTTGATTAATTGCCTTCATATATTTTGTGCTACTGTGGAATGCATTATAAGCATCACAAATATGTTGTTTGCGTAGTTTTTCACCCTTTTCAAGTGAGGCGCTTTGTTTGCTTTCAACACATTGCATTAGTTTATGAATATACTTTCCTAAAATCACACACACACTGAACCTATTGTGGAAAGTGAAACACTCGGCTTTGTAACTTCATGGCAAGAGAAAAAAAAAAACATGGTTACTGCAGATCTTTAAACCTTGTTCTCCATATTGATGACTCGGAGGATGGTAGTTTTTGTTGGTGTCCAAGTCCAACACACTTTTTCCATTCTTTTAAATCAGCTTTCTGAAACTAAAATTGGATACTTATACATTATATTTTTTAGCATTCATTCATAAAATGGTTATAGCACAAGTGTAACAACTGGTGAAAGCACTTTATTTTTTTTATTTAACCTGAAAAAATACCTCCCCGGTTACTAGATCAGACATTGTAAACTCGAAGTTAGAGACAAACAAACTAACAAACCCCACAAATGAAAACACAAACTCAGAAAAACAATAACACATTTTCTTAAAAGCATACATGGTGCCTTGGATAACCAACACAATTGTTTAGTAAAGGTTGCTTTGGCTCATACATGCTTTTAGTGGGAGGCCTCCTGCAGAAATATAAAGCTCTAACCTTGATTACAGGACTATGTACATCATGTGCTGGTGTAGAACGCATTTCAGGCATCACAAATATGCTGTTTGAGTTGTTATTCCTGACCCTGTCGAAGTGAGGCACTTTATTTGCTTTGAACACATTTTAATACACTTTCTGGAAACCACATTTACGCTGTATTTACTGTGGCAAATGAAACGGTATACGTTTATAAGGCGCACTGCCGATGAAAGGTCTATTTTTTGAATCTTTTTCTTATAAAAGGTGTATCAGATTACAGGGTGCATTAAAGGAGTCATATTAATATGTATTTTTTAGGAATGGAAAACACTTCCTTATGGTTTACATAACATATAATGGTGGTTCTTTGGTCAAAATGTGGCATTGATTAAGTTTTACAGACCATCTTCAAGCCGCTTTCTGACAGTCGCTTCCGGATGCGTCGTTTTGTGGGCGGTCTTATTTATGTGGCTCACCTTCGGCAGCGTCTTCTCCCCGTCATCTTTGTTGTAGCGGTGCAGCGTGCAAGGACGGGAGTGGAAGAAGTGTCAAAAGATGGAGATAATTGTCCTAATAACATTCAGACTTTACTTAAATCAATAACAAAAAAGCATATCCTCTTTCGGAAACAACAAATGTGTCCTGTGAAAAACCGTCAGACCGGAACTCTAATAACTAAAGTTCCTTGAGTGAATAATGCAAACTCACGACACCGGTATGTTTTAGTGCTTTCATGGCGAGTTTACTGACAAATATAAGTAAGAACTTCACATTACTTTAAATTAAAAATGGGAACAGCGGAGGATGAATGTCACATAATAAGAAGAGAGAAAAAGAAGAAGCTTGTCAACTATGTAATCGGTACGGACTACAAAGGCAGACACACACAATTTTTCAGGATTTATGCAGATCCCAAATACAGATCAGCAGGTACCCGAAGGTAAGAAAAGTTGCTTTTCTATAATATTGCGAAACAAAATACCAGATAATATGTCTTACCTTATACAGACACTATAATAATACTTGTATGTTTAATGCGCCGATAATCCTCCAATCAGAGCAGCTTCATAGCTTACCAAAGTCGTACTAAAACATGTTGATATATTTTTAAGCGCCGTGTGTAATGTTCTATATTTTCAATGGAACGTATACAATGTTGGTGTTTACTTGAGTGATATTGCCATCATACCTCTTACCATGCATCTCTTATGGTTGACTGCCATCTCCTGGTCACACTGATCATTACTTCATGTACCAAATAAAAATTGCTTCGAGGTCCTTGAGCAAAATCAGAATTATTCTGTACAGTAGGCGCACCGGGTTGTTAGGCGCACTGTCAAGTTTTGAGAAAAGTTACAGACCTTGTGCTTCTCAAAAAATGCATGGCATCATAGCACACCATGGTACAAACCTTGTCCATTTAATGGCTGTAAGGGTGTAGTTTTTGTCCGCGTGCAAGTCTAACACGCTTTTTCACACTTGGTCTATTATTTTTAATCAGCTTTCTCAAACTATATAATATTACCATATTATTTCATGAAACTATTGTAGTTGTATGTACCTTAGTCTATGCTATTGTTTTGTTTTTTTAAACAATATTTCTAATCTAAAAGTTGGCCTTTTGAAAAAATGTGGTGTTTTTTGGAGGGACAAGAACTGATTGAATTGACTTTGATTAATTTTAATGGTCGGGGCTGATTTGAAATGCAAATGTTATGAGTTAGATCTCTGTCATGAAACCAACTGAGCTCATAAGTTGAGATACCATTGTATTTATGTAGTTTTAACATTTTTTTTTAAACTGTCAAACAATGATTTTCTTAATCAAAATAATCACACTTCGGAATTTGGGTTCATCACAAATAATAACCGTTTCTACAAAATCGTTGCTGAGGCTATCAGTGGTACTTTAGTGGACAACATTGGGTTGACGAAAATACTCTGCCAACGTTGTTTAACGTCGACTGCTCGTTCTCTATTTACTAGTAGCGTTCTTGCTAAATGCTGCGTCAACAAATGGTTTTGTGTTTAGATGGTCTTTTAAACTTGTTGTGCTTTGATACAGTAAGAGAATGAATCGCTCCAATATAAGCAAACTACCTTGGTCCACCAGTTGGAGTCTCCTTTATGCTTTGACCTGATCACAGACTGTATAGTGAACAGCACCACCTTTCAGGTATTCATCCGGGGTTAGGGTAAAGGAGCGTGTGCGGTCAAAATAAATTCATGATCACTGAGCTATTTCTTGTAATTACTCGCATGCATCAACTTGTTAAATTTGACAGCCCTGGTTTATTTATACAATTGTTATTAGATAACGTTTTGCAAATGCTCTTAAATCTTATGTGTCGGCTATTAAATGGTTATATTGCAAGTGTAACAACTCAGCTCACGTCCATCAGAACGGCTTTACTTTTTCTTTTGCGGAATCTAAATCATTACAATGGGTCACATTGATGTATTAAGCCCCCAAAAAAGCTAATTCACATCCAATTTCATGGATCTGAAAGCACTCAAAATAGCCCGAGCAGTGCGACAGAGAAGCACATGGAAGTGCAGAATTGTGATAGGCTTGATAAGATGATCCAAGGGTGCAGAACAGCTTGGCTTGTCAGGCATTGTTGGCTTTTAGTGTGTCTCATTTACACCCAAGAATACGCCACATGAATATTAATAAGTGGAGTTGCACTCTTTTAGACCTGAGTACGTCTACTATGTTCTAATGTGGCAGCCTGGTTGAAAACTAACAGTTTATCACTGATTGTCAACAGTGACGAAAACGATCTGTGATTTACCCGAAATTTTAAATAAATGTTTCCACGAGGAAATAAAATAAATCGGTTTCATGTTTTCCAGGGTCCAATTGCCACCATTATGAAACCTTCAGAATTGTTAAGTCAATGTTCTTTTACTTTTTGAATAACGAAACGTGTCAGGACAAATTGCTTTTGACAGAAGGGAGGGACCTACATCTCAAGTATATAAATTGTAGCTCGTATTCAATATAACTCACTCAGCGATTATTTTTCATACAATGTGCTGAAAAGCTGAACAAAATGGAAACAGACAACGATTACACTTATTTCATGTCCGACAATTTGGTTCTTTCTTTTACCTTTTGTGTGTGTCTGCCTTAGACTTAGACTTAGAAACACTTTAATGATCCACAAAGGCAATTGTTCCACACAGTAGCTCAGTTACAAAGGATGGAAAGGATAAGGATGGGAAGGATAATGCACACAAGGGCATACATACAGTAAAAAAAAAAAAAGGTATAAAGTAGACAAAAAAGTACCATAGTAGAATATAAAATATAACATATATGTAATATTTACATATTATACATACAGTATATAATATATACTGACATATTATATTTTTTATTATCCACCCATCCATCCATTTCCTACCGCTTGTCCCTTTTGGGGTGGCGGGGGGTGCTGGAGCCTATCTCAGCTGCATTTCGGTGGAAGGCGGGTTACACCTTTAACAAGTCCCCACCTCACCGCAGGGTCAACACAGATAGACAGACAACATTCACACTGTAGGGCCAATTTAGTGTTGCCAATCAACCTATCCCCAGGTGCATGTTTTTGGAGGTGGGAGGAGGCCGGAGTACCCGGAGGGAACCCACGCAATCTTGGGGAGAACAATCAAAATCCACACAGAAAGATCCCGAGCCCGGGATTGAACTCAGGACTACTCAGGATCTTCGTATTGTGAGGCACATGCACTAACCCCTGGTTCACCGTGCTGCCTACTTATATTATTATATAATATATACAATATATAACAAATCCCACTTACCGTGTACTATTATTCAGTATATGTAATAGCTGCCGCAAAATAAAGGGCAACGTAAAATACAAACCCCGTTTCCATATGAGTTGGGAAATTGTGTTCTATGTAAATATAAACGGAATACAATGATTTGCAAACCCTTGTCAAAGACAAGATATTTGATGTTCAAACTCATAAACTTTTTTTTTTTTAGCAAATAATTAACTTAAAATTTCATGGCTGCAACACGTGCCAAAGTAGTTGGGAAAGGGCATGTTCACCACTGTGTTACACCACCTTTTCTTTTAACAACACTCAATAAACGTTTTTGAACTGAGGAAACTAATTGTGGAAGCTTTAAGAGTGGAAGTCTTTCCCATTCTTGTTTTATGTAGAGCTTCAGTCATTCAACAGTCCGGGGTCTCCGCTGTCGTATTTTAGGCTTCATAATGCGCCACACATTTTCGATGGGAGACAGGTCTGGACTGCAGGCGGGCCAGGAAAGTACCCGCATTATTTTTTTACTAAGCCACACTGTTGTAACACTTGTCTTGTTGAAATAAGCATATGTTGCTCCAAAACCTGTATGTACCTTTCAGCATTAATGGTGCCTTCACAGATGTGTAAGTTACCCATGCCTTGGGCACTAATACACCCCCATACCATCACAGATGCTGGCTTTTGAACTTTGTGCCTATAACAATCTGAATGGTTATTTTCCTCTTTGTTCTGGAGGACACCACGTCCTCTGTTTCCAAATATAATTTGAAATGTGGACTCGTCAGACCACAGAACACCTTTCCACTTTGCATCAGTCCATCTTAGGTGAGCCAAGCCGGCGGCGTTTCAGGATATTGTTGATAAATGGCTTTCGCTTTGCATAGTAATTTTAACTTGCACTTACAGATGTAGCGACCAACTGTAGTTACTGACAGTGGTTTTATGAAGAATTCCTAAGCCCATGTGGTGATATCCTTTCCACACAGATGTCGGTTTTTAATGCAGTACCGCCTGTGGGATCAAAAGTCCGTAATATCATCACTTACGTGCAGTTATTTCTCCAAATTCTCTGAACTCTTTGATGATTTTACGGACCGTAGATGGTAAAATCCCTAAATTCCTTGCAATAGCTCGTTGAGAAATGTTGTTCTAAAACTTTTTCGACAATTTGTGTTACAAATTGGTGACCCTCACCCCATCCTTGTTTGTGAATTACTTAGCATTTCATGGAAGCTGTTTTTATACTCAATCATGGCACCTAACTTTTCCCAATTAGCCTGCACACCTGTGGGATGTTCCAAATAAGTGTTTGATGAGATTTCCTCAACTTTATCAGTATTTATTGCCTCTTTTCCCAACTTCTTTGTCAAGTGTTGCTGGCATCAAATTCTAAAGTTAATGATTTTTTGCACACAAAAAAAAGTTTATTTATCAGTTAGAACGTCAAATATGTTGTCTTAGTAGCATATTCAAATGAATATGGGTTGAAAACGATTTGCACATCATTCCATTCCGTTTATATTTACATCTAAAACAATTTCCCAACTCATATGGAAAGGGGGTTTTTAGAGAGTAGATCCAGCAGAAAATATACATTAAAAACAAAAGAGGTAGCTAACATAGAAGCGGTCAGTTAATATACGAGTGATTGTACAGCTGAATGGAGTGCGGAGTGAAGGAGTTCTTGTGGTGCCAATTGCTTTGCGCCTGTCTTAACACCAAAAATGGTGACATATTATTATTATTATTATTATTTTTTTTTTTTTAATGAAAAGACTTAATAAATAGCTTTAGCCAAATGGATGGTGCTGCAGTTTAAACACTTGTGATTCTTGTGTGACCTTACTAGTGCTTTGTCTGTTCCTGTAATTATATTATATATGATTATAGTTCTATAACATTATCACCCATAGATCAAGCCATAGATTTTGAATTGGTCATGAAAGCATATAAACTGTCCATAGCAAACAACTTTATTGACAATTATATATGTTCTGGTTTTCCACAAAAGTCAATGAGTGTAAAAATGTTCAGCTGATCATTTGTTTTCACTCTTGATAAAGTATGCAAACTTCATGCAGAGTTTTGCAATATTCCAACTACTTTCACATTTTTTTTGCCCCTCTGAATTCGGTAATCATTAGACCATTATGTGGCAGCTGCAGAGCGCCATTTGTCTGCACAACCTGCAGTATCTCCTTGAGCTGGAGGCAAAAACATGCACATTGTTCCAAGATTGCCATCTCATTGTGGTTTCTCTCAGCAGGTTGTCAACATGTAATTGGCCTCCATACAAATGATGTTTCAGTCATCGTTTAATTGCTGCTGGCCTCTGTGCAGTCAGTGGATGAAACACAGAAAGTGATAACAATGCACAATTGCAATTAAACTCACTCATGTGTGACTTATACGAGAGGAATTGCTTTCTGCCCCAGTCAGTAATATTTAAGTGCTTTAGTATATCATGTCTGCTTTCATGCAAACATTTGTGTTTCAAGTAAGGATTTAAATTTTCTGCATCGATTTAGAGCAGTGTTTTTCAACCTTTATTTTTGAGCCAAGGCACATTTTTTTCATTGAAAAAAATCCCACTAGCAAAAAACATAAAAAAATTAACTCAGCAGCCGATATTGACAGTAAAAAGTGGTTCTCGCAATTGTTGGATATAAATTCAAACAATGACCAACCGTGCATCACTATAGCACGTCTCAAAGTAGGTGTGCTGTCACGACCTGTCACATCACGCTTTGACTTATTTTGAGTTGTTTGGTGTTTTCCTGTGCGTAGTGTTTTAGTTCTGGTCTTGATATCCTATTTTGTTGTTAACCGTCAGGGCATGTACAGATGTACTTTGTGAACACTGTCTGCTGCTCCACACTCTGTAAGTCTTTGCTGTCGTCCAGCAATCTCTTTATATTTATTGTGCAGCCGGTTCATTTTTAGCTTAGTTTTGAATAGCCATCCCTAAGCTTCAATGCATTTTGTTTATTTTTGGTTTAGGCATTAGATACCTTTTTACCTGCACACTGCCTCCCACTGTTGTCTACATATTGTGATCACGACAAACCATGCTCTTGACATCCGCAAAGCAATTAGCTACCTGCTGCCACCTAGATATATTAGAGAGTATTACACGCTTACTCTGCCGCACTCTCGACAGCACAGACACTCAACAACAGCACATTATTTGCGGATTATAATTACTGGTTTGCAAAAAACATTTTTAACCCAATTAGGTGAAATGACATAATCTCCCACGACACACCAGACAATATCTCACGGTACACTAGTGTGCCACGGGGACAGTGGTTGAAAAACACTGATTTGGAGCCTTAACGTTGTTGTCTATTGTTACTACCAGGGATAAATATATGAAGAAACCGCCGATATGTCGTCTAGTGCTTATTTGTCCTTATAAACAACCAGGTAGGTCTTGTTTGCCTTGTGTGTATTTATAGCTTTTCTGAGAAAATAAATAATTATTTCCCTTTATTGCTTTTTCACCCCGTAAACAGACCTAGAGAATTTCAAGACTCAAAGAAGAAATCCAGTGAGGGTTCGTGAAGGTCAAGGAGTGGTCTTACTCTGCGGTACACCTCTCCACTCTGGAGGTAAGCTAGACATTTGTGCTATTTAAGTATATTAAGGAGTGGTATCTTACTCAAATCACCATTGCATGTATTTCTTGTGGGAAAAAAAAAAATGTTAAAGGTTTGCTTTCGACAGACTGGCAGAAAGACATCACTACCCTTGTGGGAGTGTTGACAGAGATTGTCGCCGGCGGTGTTTCAGTGACGGGCCTGAAATTAAGCTGACATTAACATACTTTTTATTTGATTGATTACAAGTGCCACACAATGCACTTCATTTATTTCCGCCTTAAAAGTGACCTTTGATGATTTCAATCTACATTTAAAACACTTCCTTGTGGTCTATAAGAGTGTTTTACAACCTTTTTTGAGCCAAGGCACATTTTTTTTCATTTCAAAAATACGGAGGCACACCACCAGCAGAAACCATCCATCTATCCATCCATCCATCTTCTTCCGCTTATCCGAGGTCGGGTCGCGGGGGCAACAGCCTATGCAGGGAAACCCAGACTTCCCTCTCCCCAGCCACTTCGTCTAGCTCTTCCCGGTGGATCCCGAGGCGTTCCCAGGTCAGCCGGGAGACATAGTCTTCCCAACGTGTCCTGGGTCTTCCCCGTGGCCTCCTACAAGTTGGACGTGCCCCAAACACCTCCCTAGGGAGGCGTTCGGATGGCATCCTGACCAGATGCCCGAACCACCTCATCTGGCTCCTCTCGATGTGAAGGAGCAGCGGCTTTACTTTGAGTTCCTCCCGGATGGCAGAGCTTCTCACCCTATCTCTAAAGGAGAGCCCCGCCACACGGCGGCCGCTTGTACCCGTGATCTTATCCTTTCGGTCATGACCCAAAGCTCATGACCATAGGTGAGGATGGGAACGCAGATCGAGTGGTAAATTGAGAGCTTTGCCTTCCGGCTCAGCTGACCCTGTCGATCTCACGATCCACTCTTCCCTCACTCGTGAACAAGACTCCTAGGTACTTGAACTCCTCCACTTGGGGCAGGGTCTCCCCCCCCAACCCGGAGATGGCATTCCACCCTTTTCCGGGCGAGAACCATGGACTCGGACTTGGAGGTGCTGATTCTCATTCCGGTCGCTTCACACTCGGCTGCGAACCGATCCAGTGAGAGCTGAAGATCCCGGTCAGATGAAGCCATCAGGACCACATCATCTGCAAAAAGCAGAGACCTAATCCTGCGGTCACCGAACTGGAACCCCTCAACGCCTTGACTGCGCCTAGAAATTCTGTCCATAAAAGTTATGAACAGAATCGCTGACAAAGGACAGCCTTGGCAGAGTCCATCCCTCACTGGAAATGTGTTTGACTTACTTCCGGCAGTCCGATACCCCATACTCTCTGAGCACTCCCCACAGGACTTCCCGAGGGACACGGTCGAATGCCTTCTCCAAGTCCACAAAGCACATGTAGACTGGTTGGGCAAACTCCCATGCAACCTCAAGAACCCTGCCGAGAGTATAAAGCTGGTCCACAGTTCCACGACCAGGACGAAAACCACACTGTTCCTCCTGAATCCGAGGTTCGACTATTCGGCGTAGCCTCCTCTATGTATATATATACATACACACATACACATCCATATATACACACACATACATATAAATACACATACAGTGGTGCAAAAAAGTATTTTGTCAGCCACCGATTGTGCAAGTTCTCCCACTTAAAATGATGACAGAGGTTGAGTTTATACCAAAAAGTTCTATTTTGGTTTAATCTGACCACATGACATTCTCCCAATCCTCTGCTGTATCATCCATGTATCCATTTTGGTATAAACTGAACTCGTCGTGTTTGGAGGAAGAAGAATACTGAGTTTCATCCCAAGAACACCATACCTACTGTGAAACATGGGGGTGGAAACATCATGCTTTGGGGCTGTTTCTCTGCTAAGAGGACAGGACGATTGATCCGTGTTAAGGAAAGAATGAATGGGGCCATGTATCGTGAGATTTTGAGCCAAAACCTCCTTCCATCAGTGAGAGCTTTGAATAGTTGACCAAATACTTATTTTCCACCATAATTTACGAATAAATTCTTTAAAATTCCTACAATGTTAAATTCTTTAAAATTCCTTCAATGTGAATGCCTGGATTTTCTTGTCACATTCTGTCTCTCACAGTTGAAGTGTACCTATGATGAAAAATACAGACCTCTGTCATCATTTTAAGTGGGAGAACTTGCACAATCGGTGGCTGACTAAATACTTTTTTGCCCCACTGTTTGTGTATATATACAGTATATATATATATATATATATATATATATATATATATATATATATATATATATGTATATATATATATGTATATATATATGTATATATATATATATATATACACATATATATATATATATATATATATGTATATATGTATATATGTATATATATATATATATATATATATATATATATATATATATATATATATATATATATATATATATATATATATATATATAAGCATAAGCTGCTTTTATGTCATTGCATGTGGCATGTTGGTGTGATTATGCACATGCTAAGATTAGATAAAAATGATTCTTTATCCTCCCTTTTTTGCGTTTCCTCATAGCTTAAACGCTTGACTTAATGTCTAAGTAAGTGCTTCTACTTCTCGGTGACCCCAAAGCATACCCAGTAGCAAAACCCTGCGAACAATGCTGGTGGCAAAATGCATGAACCTTATAATTTATTACTTTGGTGTTGTTCAACACGAACATCCAACATTGTAACATTTTTACAACACAATTCATCATCGGCCCCTTTTAAACATCCATCCATCCATTTCCTACCGATTGTCCCTATCAGAGCCTATCCCAGCCGCATTTGGCCGGAAGGCGGGGTACATCCTGGACAAGTCGCCACCTCATCGCAGGGCCAATACAGATAGACAGACAATCGTACACACTCACATTCAAACACTAGGGCAGACCTGGGCAAATTAAGGCCCGGGGGCCACATGCGGCCCGTTGAGCTTTTCAATCTGGCCCGCCGGACATTCCCAAATATTTTTTTTAGATTTTTAAGATGGAAACTGTAGCTGCCATTTTGATGTGCAGTGATCTTTTCAAAATACCGTAAGTCTTGAACTATACAAAGTATTTCATTGGTTGAAATCTGCACTCTTGCATGATATACTAGTTACTATGGTAATCTAATTAGTTACTATGGTCATCTAAGTTACAGTAGCTCAGACGAAGCAACAAGCAGTTTGGTTGGCGAGCGTTTTCACAGTGTCAGCCTGAAATGCGGGTGTCAGGGACAGTCGCAGAAGTAGATTTTTAAAACAAACTTCTAAAGCTTAGTGATATATCAGATATGTCAGATTGTAAGTGTTTTGTTTTTTTTTCTTTACCCTTTGCCTTCAAATTACGTGGTGTTTGTTGAAATTTTGTTGCGTTTCGCTTCATTGTAAAATATGTCTATCGAGAGGGTAGGTGACGTTCATGTGTTATCAATATTCAGTGTTTTATCATTCATAGTTAATATTGTAAATAGATGGATGGATAGATAGTACTTTATCTATTCCTTCAGGGGAGTTCCTTCAGGAAAATTAACATTTTCAACACAATCCCATTCAAGATCAGACAAACATTACAGGGAGACAGAACAGGATCGCTGACGGGTCTGCCGACTTCCAGCGCCCCTTACAAAAAAGGTGAGATACAGGTAAACAAGGAGGGTAATGGGAGAAAAAAATAAAGGATTAAAATAAAAAAAATCGGTCTAAGCCTGGGCCTCTGGACAGGGGGTCCAGAGTGAGGCCAAGGGGAAAAAACAACTCTAGTCATAGTACACATCCTTCTTACATGTGTGTAAGAGGTAAACATCAAAGAAAACAAAGGACATGAAAGAAATTAAAGCAGCAGAGCTGATGCAACCAGCCACTTCTACATACAGCTATGAATAAAAAGTAAAAGAAACAAAAACCCTGTGGTGGCCTCTGCGGAGTTCCACGCCATCGTCTGTTGGGGTAGAGAGAGTATGACCAGAGACAGGAGCAGACCCAACAAAGCAACTAAGAGAGCCGACTCCACTCTCGGCCGCCAAGTGTCCAGTCCGCGTGGATATGTCCAAGAAGACTGAGGTGTCCGATACCTGCTCATTCAGCCAAGACACCGTGAAGCTTGTCCGTCCCGGCGCTCAGTGCCACCTCCGCATCCCCCCCAGTCTCTCCAAACTGACTCTGGTGTGGCAAAGACCCAGCAGCTGGTCTCCATGGCCAAAAGGCTCCCGGGAGGCAGATTCAGAAGTCCACAAAAAGCACCGCAGAGGTCACAAAAGTGACCCCCCTTGTCACACAGTCCCAAAGGGTCCTGGACCAAAAGGCAAAAAAATATATATCTATATAAATAATAACACATGAAAACAAAAGGATGACACAAGAGCACAGAGCTCCTGCCAACAGCAGCCACTACAGCAGCGCCATCTTGGAAAAAATCCCACATTTGTTATTTTCATATACAAACCCCGTTTCCATATGAGTTGGGAAATTGTGTTGGATGTGAATATTAACAGAATACAATGATCTGCAAATTATTTTCAACCCATATTCAGTTGAATGCACTACAAAGACAAGATATTTGATGTTCAAACTCATAAACTTTATTTTTTTTTTGCAAATAATAATTAACTTAGAAATTCATGGCTGCAACACATGCCAAAGTAGTTGGGAAAGGACATGTTCACCACTGTGTTACATCACATTTTCTTTTAACAACACTAAATAAACATTTGGGAACTGAGGAAACTATTTGTGGAAGCTTTGAAAGTGGAATTATTTACCATTCTTGCTTGATGTACAGCTTAAGTTGTTCAACAGTCTTGTTGTCGTATTTTACGCTTCATAATGCGACACACATTTTCGGTGGGAGACATGTCTGGACTGCAGGCGGGAAAGCACCCGCATTCTTTTACTAAGAAGCCACGATGTTGTAACACGTGGCTTGGCATTGTTTTGCTAAAATAAGCAGGGGCGTCCATGATAACATTGCTTAGATGACAATATATGTTGCTCCAAAACCTGTATGGACCATTCAGCATTAATGGTGCCTTCACAGATGTATAAGTTACCCATGCCTTGGGCACTAATTCACCCCCATACCATCACGGATGCTGGCTTTTGAACTTTGCACCTATAACAATCTGAATGGTTATATTCCTCTTTGTTCCGGAGGACACCACGTCCACAGTTTCCAAATATAATTTAAAATGTGGACTCGTCAGACCACAGAACACTTTTCCACTTTGCATCAGTCCATCTTAGATGAGCTCGGGCCCAGCAAAGCCGGCGGCGTTCCTTTGTGTTGTTGATAAATGGCTTTCGCTTTGCATAGTAGAGTTTTAACTTGCACTTACAGATGTAGCGACCAACTGTAGTTACTGACAGTGGTTTTAATAAGTGTTGCTGAGCCCATGTAGTGATATCCTTTACACACTGATGTCGGTTTTTGATGCAGTACCGCCTGAGGGATCAACGGTCAGTAATACCATCGCTTACGTGCAGTGATTATTCCAGATCCTCTGAACCTTTTGATGATTTTGCGGACCGTAGATGGTAAAATCCCTAAATTCCTTGCAATAGCTCGTTGAGAAATGTTGTTCTAAAACTGTTCAACATTTTGCTTACAAAATTGGTGACCCTCACCCCATCCTTGTTTGTGAATGACTTAGCATTTCATGGAAGCTGTTTTTATACCCAATCATGGCACCCACCTATTCCCAATTAGCCTGCACACCGGTGGGATGTTCCAAATAAGTGTTTGATGACCATTCCTCAACTTTATCAGTATTTATTGCCACCTTTCCCAACTTCTGTGTCATGTATTGCTGGCATCAAATTCTAAAATTAATGATTATTCGCAAAAAAAAAAAAATTAATCAATTTGAACATCAAATATGTTGTCTTTGTAGCATATTCAACTGAATATGGGTTGAAAATGATTTGCAATTCATTGTATTCCGTTTATATTTACATCTAACATAATTTCCCAACTCTAATGGAAACGGGGTTTGTACATTTTGGGTGTCTCATTCAGTAAACAAATTTAGAATTCTATTCCGTTTTTTAAGGCGGTCTGTCATAACGTTTTTGGCATTCAATCAGACATTATAGTGATGTTTTTTTATTAATGATCCTAAAAATAGATATACCGGCCCCCAGACACACTGTTGTCTCTAAATTGTGCCCCCAAGTCAAAATAATTGCCCGGGCCTGCACTTGATCCAATTTTGTGTTGTGAATCAACCTATTCCCAGGTCCATGTCTTTGGGGGTGGGAGGAAGCGGGAGTAATCAGAGGGAACCCACGCAGTCACGGCGAGAACATGTAAACAGGCACCAACCCCTATACCAGGGGTCGGGAACCTTTTTGGCTGAGAGAGCCATGAAAGCCAAATACTTTAAAATGTATTTCCGTGAGAGCCATATCATATTTTTTAACACTGAATACAACTAAATGCGTGCATTTTTTAAGTAAGAACAACATCTTTAGAGTAAAATAAGTCTTTAATTAATTTGAATAACATTGTTATTTCTTGAACAGGTGCGGTAGAAACGGATGGATGGATTAAAATGCATGAGAGTGTTTTATATTTTGAACGTTATTTTTAACAATGTGATTACCAGCGGAATTATTCATTACCTATCGTGTTAAGCAATGTCAGCTAAGATTTATCTGAGAGCCGGATGCAGTCATCAAAAGAGCCACATCTGGCTCTAGAGCCATAGGTTCCCTACCCCTGCCCTATACCACCGTGCACCAAACTTAGTATAGTGCACACCGGTCAACTGTCCCATTTTCCCCGGTAAATCCCGTTGTTTGCCCTTGTCAATGAAAAGTAGTCTTCGGCGACACCCTGTAAACATCTGCGCAACAATAGTGACACGGGGGAGTGTTCTCGTGGCAGGAAGCCTGGCGAGTCGCATGTTATGTCATTCCATCAAATAAACACATCCAGAGAGATGGCGACATAAAGATAACAGAAAAGCCATCTCTGCCAAAGAACCTAAACCTTGTGTAAATATGTTGGCATATAGGGGACTTGTTATACTTACCTTAAGTCTTTAGAGCAGGCAGGTCACACATCCTCATGCGCTTGTCAGACGTACAATACCGAGGAAAAAATGACGTGAGCCGGCATGAAAAATGTCTCACGCCTGCGACCCTGAAAGACGCTTAAACCATTGTTTAGGAACTCTTAAAGTGAGGCAAAAAAAAACTGGATTTAATTGCAGTTTGTCGAGGAAAGTTTAAAAAATCAAATTTTTTTCTCCTATTTTCTCCGCAGGTTATTTCGTATATTTTGAAATGTAAGTGTTGACAGTTATGGTGCAGTTACAGTTGGGTATATTTCAGGAAATGCTGAAAGGGGAAATTTCTTAAAGGTTTGTTTGTGGTGCGGGCGCCCGCATCTGCTCATTCCCATGCAGGAGGGTGGTCCCTGGCGGTGCAAGCGCGTGGCGGTTGTCGGGGCTGGCGGACCTACCGGCTTCGTTGTTGTTTGACGTCGTGTATTTTACTGACTATTTAACTGCACATATTCTAGTGTTACTTTGTCATCAGTACCTAGTATTCAAATATCAGAAAATCCTGGCCAAATTCATTATTATGAAATGAGTCAGTTCAACACTCCCTACTGATTTCTTCACATGAAAAACTGATTCAAGCATGTTTTTGGACAAGCAAGTTGATTGCTTTTATTTACCCTTCACTTCATGCCATCTTTTTTCTCCTGGGACCCAGCGCGGCAATTGAAAGGATCTATTTTTTTTTAACCAATATTTTCCCCGTCTGTCATAAAAGATTATGCCTGTTGATGGAAAGGGTCAGGGTCGGACATGATTAAAGGAATATGTTTTCTAATATAATTTCTGGAAAGCAAAGCCTGTTAATATCTGCAATCAGAATTATGTATCTGACCCCACCTCACCCTTCTACACACACAATTGTATGCAAATAGTTTACTTTAATATCATTCACAGACAGTATTTCATGTACACATATTTGTTCATAGCTGCAGTGGGTTTATCAGTGGCAGACTTAATATTAGGAACAAGAAAAGTTGTGCCAGGGCTTGACAGTTATAGTCAGATTTTTCCACAAAGGCACAACATAAGCCATAGAGCATATTTGAAAAACAGAAAATATTTTTGGCTGCACACTCTAAAGTTCCATAAAGGTGAGAAAAAAGTTCTTGTAAATGCCGAAAGGACATAATTCATGATCAACAAAACGGGGCCTTAAAAATGGATCTTGCCTCATCCCCCCCTTTAAAGGATTTAAGTATCCCATACATGATTCAGGGAGCCATTATTTTACTTTAACGATGCCTCAAAGCTCTTCCGACAGTTACAGAAAAAACTGGATGCAGTCAGAATGTGGATCCATCTGTGAGCTGTGAATTGTGTATTTTAAAGGTGACCCCAGTCGTATAAAAAGCTGAATTGATATTAAAATGCATTCTCCTTTATTTAGGTTACATGTTTGTTATATTATCCATTGCTTTGAAAGGGTTTGAATAGGTGTGGTCAGACAGAACCTAATGCCTGTGACCTCCTTTTGCTAATGGAAGTACCGGGAGACTTTTATACATATACAGTATTCAAGGCTGCAATCACTTGTTCTCTCTTTGTCTCAAAAGAGAGGTTGTTAGCTGCTGACTAACAACACATATAGCTGGCAGGGATTTTTCCCAAGTGCATGACCTAAGCCGTTTCATAAAGTGAACTTGTGTGTTATGAATACAGATAGCTGGCCACGGTTAATGGCTATTCCTGTCAAGGGAACAAACTTACCAGCACCCACTTTGGCTGTACATGTGCTTTCCTGCGATACAATACACACTTGTGTGAAGCCATTCTTGATTTGCGATGTCCTTGGCCTGTCATGTTTTATTTTTCTTCCTTCCTCTCATGCCATTACAAGGGGAATTGATGCTGCCTGTTCATTATGCACGAGCTAAATAGAACCGCAATGAAAATCTGCCAGTCACTGTCATTCAGTTTTACGTTATTCCATTACAGTCCTTCCGCGGGATGCTCTCACGTCAGATCATCAAATAGAATCCTGAGTATCTCCAACATCCCGTTTCCTGTCTCTCACCATAAATCTTTAACTAACAGTTAGCGATTTCTTATTTGCTGTTGAGCAGTGTGTTGTGCCCTGCACTTCTGGATGGTGTTGTTTCAAAAGTGACATTAATTATGCATAATCTCGTTAAGATGAGTGCTGGGGGATGTATGATTTAGGCGCTGGGAATATATTACATCTGTTCCCACTGTGGATCTGACAGATCAAGTAAGGTTGCATTAGATATGTTTCACAGAGGCAAAGGTCCAGGTCTAAAGAAAAGGTAATATATGCAGGTTCCACCTTCCTTTTTTTGCATTGAACCAGGTGCCAGTTTCATTTTTTTTTCCAATTACAACGCCATTCAATTAGTTTATTTTGAAAGAAAAGAAAACAATAGATATACTGTATTTTCCGGACTATAAAGTATACCGGTATTTAAGCTGCTCCCACTAAATTTTAAAAGAAAAACATTTTCTTCCACAAATTAGCCACTCCTGACTATAAGCGGCAGGAACAGATGTTGTAAAATGTGTTATTTACAAAATAAGCTTTTGTAAATTTTTATTTATATAGCTTAATTGTTTACAAACGATGCCTGTCACACGGAAGTAAAATGGCTGATCAAACAAAAGAGAAGCCGTTGTCAGGGACTCACTAGCTGTGGAAGTCAGCTTCCAATCAGTTAAACAGACTCAATAACTCCAAAGTGACGTTTTGATGAATTTACTGAGGAATTTGTGAAACTTACTCAATACGAAATAAATGCCATTTAAGTTAATAATGCTAACAGACACTGGTAAACGTGTTAGCATATTAGCTAATGCTAATGAATATACTACAATAGCACATAGAAATATGAATTAAAACTCTTACAGACGTCATGCATGGGACAGTTGAAAAAGAATGAATTGTTTTACATATATTGCAAAATTGATTGATTGAAACTTTTGTTAGTAGATTGCACAGTACAGTACATTCCGTACAATTGACCACTAAATGGTAACACCCGAATACGTTTTTCAACTTGTTTAAGTCAGGGTCCACGTTAATCAATTCATGGTAACTTACAAACATTGCTTGGAGTGATGAATGAAGAATCCATACCAGTAAAAACGCTATGGATGGCTAGAAGACGTGACGGCACTTCCGGTGCAAAGCACTAAACAGAAAGAAATACTGTAGACGTTTACACCGCAGCACCTGCAGTGAGCGGACTTTTCCAAAAGATGACGCTATAGCACAAACAATAGCACACCTTTTCAGTTTTTTTGCCTGTGTTTTATGAAAACTATTTGGAGTATGGCCGCCAACGAAGAAAATCCATAAATTATCCACACTGTTTTATAAGCCGCAGGATTCAAAGCGTAGGAAAACATCGGCGGCTTATAGTCCTGAATTTACAGTAATGGTTATTTGAATGTCACGGCCAGGGTTTTATTAATCGACTACTCTTCTTGACATGACATAACCGCCTATACACTGTACAAACTATAGATGTACTGTACAAATATGATGCCATTTATATGCATTTACTTTAAGGGCATGGGACAATCTGATCGGCTCATAAGGCAGATGCAGGGAAGGTCAATAAGACAATAAAAAAATTAGAAGTGTTAACTGGCACACGAAAGCATGAGTGCTGGCATACACAAGATGCCATGACTGATGAGACCAGGTAAATATGATAATTAGACAAGGAGCACAACTCAAACAGAAACGGTCTCCAATCAGGAGTAAAAAATCTGATAAAATACTGCACTAAGGCAATGTATCCATCACAATAACCCAGTTCACTGTAGTTATAAATTCACACAGCAGTGTTAATTCTGAGGACTAAACCTAAAACTCAATGTTGGATGGATTTTTTTCTCCGTTCTAACAATTTGTGTATATTCTGAAAAACAGCCAGCTTTCTGCATGTGTCTTGTCATACAGTCTTAAACGTTGCACGCTGATTCTTGGAGCATACAGCAGCATAACCATCCAATCAGTTTTTTTTTGTAGTTGTCAAACCCTGCTTTTCAAAACCTCAAAATTGTTTTGACAGAAGAAAAATAATTCCTCACCTGCAGGGCAAAATGAGCTTGCATATACCTTAACATATCATGTGCTTTTAACTGTTTTGCAATCAGAATATTGTGGTACAGATCAACATTTGTACAATTACAGTCCTGCAGTTTTAAAAGGGTCATATTATGATATATATATTTTTTTCTACATTTAAAACACTTCCTTGTGGTCTACATAACATTTAATGGTGGTTCTTTGGTCAAAATTTTGCATAGACTTTGCTTTACGGACCGTTTTCAAGCTGCTTTCTGACAGTCTTTTCAGGATGGGCCGTTTTGTTGGCGGGTCTTATTTACTTGCCTCCTGTTCACCTGTGTTTTCTCGCCGCCAGCCATGTTGTAGTTTTTAGCGCTGCAATGTGGAATCCACTCACAGATACTGTATAAGTTCAAACTATACACTAATTTGTATTAAAGGGGCAACAGTAGAGAATGCATGTGCATGTATGAGCCAGTCTGCTCCACAAGGTGAGGATTGCAAAACTCCAGGAGTTTATTGACCTCAGCGTCGAACTACAATAGCGGACTCGCGCAAAGCACTTTGTGTAAATTCCGACCATATAAGGAGATATCGGCTGACGTCACAACTGGGAAAACATCACAAATGGGGGCAAATTCCAAACGGCTCTTTGGAGAGTATGAAGAAGGCAAGACTGTTTTACAAATATCTCCACCACGGCGCTATGGTTTGATTTCAGATTTTTGGGACTTACTGTTTGCAAATACACAAAACAGGTACTATTAGGTAAGAAAACTTTGTTTTGCATAGTATGTCCCCTTTAATCAGATGTAAACTAACCTGTGTTACTCAAGAACGAAAAGCAGGAAACACTGTTGCATTTGATTAAAAGTGAAGGGACAGGTGACAAAGTATGTTGTGCAGGCTTCACCCAATCTGAAGTCTTTCAAGCCGTTCTTACATTGAGAGTCGAAAGGTTTGCAGTAGTATATAAAATCCCCCAAATTTCCTAAAAGGAAAGAAAAAAATACTTGATTCTGTCCGCATTGAGCTGCGCCACACTGCAATTATTCCTTTTAGGGGAGAGTCGATTTATTGCTTTTAGACTAAAATTGCCTTTGGGGCAGGGATGCAATATGGTCCAGAGCAATTTATCTGGATGTCAATGTGTCAAAACCGCCATCTTTGTTTTTTATAATCTTTCATGTCCATGGTGCAAAGCCTGCCGGAATGCTGTCCTCTTGGTTTTTTATTGTAGAACTTCTTTCCTTAAAACTTGGGTGGGATAGGATGATGAATTGTTGAGTGAGGTGGCACCACTTAATTGCCTAATCTGTAATTCATAAACTTTTTGTGACATCCTGATATTTGTAATAAAGGGTCTCATAATTAAAAGTAAATTTATTATTTATTTTAGGTGTACGACAACCCCAAACAGTAAATGTTATGACTGTTCTTTGTAAGTAATAATGTCGAACCATTACATAAAGCAATATGAATATGAAAGCATATTTTGATGCAGTTGTTGTCAGTTATCACTGTCTCATAGTGAACCCAACACATTGAAACCAGTATTCAAGCGTGTGAGAATAATTGCTCCATGGTTATTCATTTCCGTTTTTAATCAGGGAAGGTTGGCACAAGCTGTTCGATCCGCTAATTGCTTCATCTCCAAAGGCATGCCTTCAAACTGAAATGGCTGCAGTTTAATCAAACTCTGCCGGTTAAACAGGTCTTAAGCATACTTTTACAGCGAGAGCACATATTTGAATTTTGCACATCATGTCTGCTGTGCCCATGACTGTGTGTTTACAGAGCTTACCTTCACGTGGATCTTCAACGAGTACCCGTCGTTTGTCATCCAGGACACACGGCGATTTGTGTCCCAGAAGACGGGCAACCTCTACATTGCCAAAGTTGAACCATCTGATGTGGGCAACTACACTTGTGTAGTCACCAACACCGTCACCAAAAGCAGTGTTCAAGGGCCACCCACACCCCTAGTGCTTCGATTAGATGGTAAGAACAACGCCGCATTAATAAAAAACTCACCCTTGGAGGCGGAGCATTGTATTAACATTTGGTGCAAGTTTGATGATTTTTGTCAGAGCAAGGTCTGAAGTAAAGGACAGTTTCAAAAAGGGTTTTTGGCTTTCTGGGTTGGAAAATGCAACCCTGGAAGCATTTGTCATCCGAGCAGCTCTGTTTCTCCTTTTTTATTTTCATATTAAGCAAGAAAAGTTTGTAAAAATGTTTTTGCAGTTTTCAATAGCAGTGGTTCTCAACCTTTTTTCAGTGATGTACCCCCTGTGAACATTTTTTAAATTCAAGTACCCCTTAATCGGAGCAAAGCATTTTTGGTTGAAAAAAAGAGATCAAGAAGTAAAATATAGCACTATGTCATCAGTTTCTGATTTATTAAATTGTATAACAGTGCAAAATATTGCTCATTTGTAGTGATTTTTCTAGAATTATTCGGAAAATAACTAAAAACGTGTTGAAAAATAAATAACTAATTCAATTATAAATAAACATTTCTACACATAGAAGTAATCATCAACTTAAAGTGCCCTCTTTGGGGATTGTAATAGAGATCCATCTGAATTCATCAACTTAATTCTAAACATTTCTTCACAAAAAAATAAATCTTTAACATCAATAAAGATTTAGCAAAAAATCCAGCTGTCAACACTGAATATTGCATTGTTGCATTTCTTTTCACAGTTTACGAACTTACATTCTTATTTTGTTGAATAATTATTCAATAAATATATCTATAAAGGATTTTTTAATTGTTACTATTTTTAGAATATTTTAAAAAAATCTCCCTTACCCCTTGGCATACCTTCAAGTACCCCCAGGGGTACGCGTACCCCCATTTGAGAACCACTGCTCTATAGAACACTTTAGGCATTGATTGTCATCTGCAGAAAGTAATTACAATAATTTCAGTCAAATTCCCAATAGAGGTCAAATTAGCATGAGAGACTGTGCTTTATCATTATCACTATTGGATTGGTGCACTTTGTTTTGTTTGTCTTTTTATGACCTTTTCAGCAACTAACCTGGATAAAAGTTATCTTCAGACTCATGTGACATCGACTCTCAATTTCTCTTTGCAATCCCAGGTGTGATGGGTGAATATGAGCCAAAGATTGAGGTGCAGTTCCCGGAAGTTGTTCCCGTGGCTAAAAGCTCAACTGTCAAGCTGGAATGTTTTGCACTTGGAAAGTACGTCCCACTGTGCCTTGTTACTTCACAATTATGACTCACAGTTACTGCACTACACATACCGTACGCTATCTGGTAGTGTGTGGGGAACCATGTAAAGTGATTGGGGGAACAAATGATTGCACATGCTAATGACTCCTTGGTGTGCTGCAGTTACAGTACAAGCTAAAAATAAATGTTCTGAATGTTTTTAAAGGGGTTTTTGTGGCCTTGTGCATTAAATTAAAAATCAGTCATTTATAACAGGATTTTCTGTTGCATTTCTCTTTTGGGTAGTTTCAGATAGTGTAAAAAATGAATGGACCCTTTTTTTTGTATCATGCACCATGTTTGGGGAACTCACATTTTATCATGGTGTATCACAGCGCATGGTGAGGTGCATCTTGCGAAAAAAAAAAGGGTTTAGTCTAATTATGATATAGGGGCTGATCAACTAAAGGTTTGCAAGTATTAAAACACATGCAAACTTGACAGCACATGTAAAGCTGATCTACTAAACAGATGATTGTGTATCCTAAATGAGCAGAAGAGAGAAAGCAATTAATTCACCGTGTCTATGTATTGTATATGAAAAATATTTGCTGATTATCAAAACGCCCACAATACTGGGAGAAAAAGATGCAACTATAATCGTTTAGCTCTCGCAATGTGATTTATCAAGACTGAACCTGTCCAGCAGGCGCTTTTTTATGCCTATATTTAGCGTGTTTGAAATGTGCGTGCAAACTGGCACAGTAATGCACAAATTGTCGTGAGAAAGGAGCCGATTGTGGTACAAAGACAGACAATGCACAGAAAATCCTCCGTCATATGTGTGTGTGTGTCAACATTTTTGGACTGTCATGACTAAAAACTAATAGACATATCTACTCAGCAATATGATGTCATAATTTTATAGCTGTTAGATGACCTAAAGCGCTGATTAAAATACATTCACATTATTAGTTTTGGTGTCTGTAGGAAGGTTTTTATATATATATATATATATATATATATATATATATATATATATGTATATATATATGTATATATAAATTATTATTAATCATTTATCTCTCTTATGAAAAAATCTCTCACAACAAGCATTTCAAACGCATTCTTCCATGCTTTTCTGAATAATTCCAGTCACACATCTGCACCTCCCACAGCGCACCCTCGGTGTGTAAAAATATTATTTTGTCAAGATCGCGCTTTCACAGGTTATCGTCCAGAAAAGGAGGTGTGTGCTGCATATTCCACAACATAGCAAAACAGCACCATTGGGCCATATGATGTCATGGGACGGTGTGGCGCAGTGGGAGAGTGGCCGTGCGCAACCCGAGGGTCCCTGGTTCAATCCCTACCTAGTACCAACCTCGTCACGTCCGTTGTGTCCTTGAGCAAGAGACTTCACCCTTGCTCCTGATGGGTGCTGGTTAGCGCCTTGCATGGCAGCTCCCTCCATCAGTGTGTGAATGGGTAAATGTGGACGCAGTGTCAAAGCGCTTTGAGTACCTTGAAGGTAGAAAAGCGCTATACAAGTACAACCCATTTATGAATGTGGAGGGAAATGAGTGTTTCCTCGGGCGCCGCCAGTAGTGCATATAAAAACCTCTGTGTAAATTGGGTGGTTTGCACCACGTTTGCATTTGTTATCAATTGCAAAAACAGCCATAGTAATTCACACGGAACATGCCCACTTGCTATTCTATAGTTTGCACACACTGTTTTGTTGAAATACTAGATCAGGCCCATTGTGTTTAACATTAAAGGGAGTCCTCATACAAGCATGTTGCCTCTTTTCCACTTCTTAGCCCGGTGCCAGCCATCAGTTGGAGAAGAGTTGATGGAGCCTCTTCTGGAAGAAAGGTGGATATCAATAAAGCCAACGGAGTGTTAGAAATCCCTTACTTTCAGCAGGAGGATGCTGGGATGTATGAATGTTTGGCTGAGAACAGCAGAGGAAAAAACTCTGTCAAAGGAAAGCTGTCGTTCTATGGTGAGTAGGAGGATAAATCTTTACACCTCTTTTCTTCCTCTCACTTCTCGTTCTAAAATATGTACAGTTGAAGTCGTTGTTTAAAATACTCTACCCAATGATTTACAGTAGTTATAAAAGTCAAGGATTCACTCCAATTGAGCATGGTTGAAAATGGTTCAACATATAGGAGTAGTTTAGATGAGTCCAGCAAAAAGTCAAATTTGTTGTTGAGAAACGTGTAGCTTTTATTAGATCCTATAAATAACTGCATCATATGTTGGTGTTTGGCAGTAAATTAACCGATTCCCAATAGCTCATTTCTGACAAGCTCTTTATTGTACCGGCAGCTAACATTGGGGGCAGTGCACGCAGATTTGTATCACCTTTCAGGGAGGAGTGATTTGCCCCTCGCCAACACTGCACTTATGGCCCGTATTCTGAGTAAGCTTTTACCGGCCTTTGATGAAAAATTTAATGGTTTCTCTCCCCATTAGTTTATGCATTGACGACGTCTGCCTACTAAACATGTGGCTGTGCTTGAATTTAATAATCATATCTTGATTTCTCTTGAGAGGGAGGATGCTTTTGATATGATAATATGAAACCTAGGTGGCGCATGACAGTTTTAAGAATATTTTTGTTTTTTCAGTTATTAAAGACAAGTATGCATTGAAAAATATTTTACCTAGATTACCGTATTTTTCGGAGTATAAGTTGCACCTGCCAAAAATGCATAATAAAGAAGGAAAAAACATATATAAGTCGCACTGGAGTATAAGTCACATTTTTGGGGGAAATTTATTTGATAAAACCCAACACCAAGAATAGACATTTGAAAGGCAATTTAAAATAAATAAAGAATAGTGAACAACAGGCTGAATAAGTGTACGTTATATGACGCATAAATAACCAACTGAGAATGTGCCTGGTATGTCGACGTAACATATTAAAGTAAGAGTCATTAATATAACTATAACATATAGAAAATGCTATACGTTTACCAAACAATCTGTCACTCCTAATCGATAAATCCCATGAAATCTTATACGTCTAGTCTCTTACGTGAATGAGCTAAATAATATTATTTAATATTGTACGGTAATGTGTTAATCATTTCATCACATAAGTTGATCCTGGGTATAAGTCGCACCCCTGGCCAAACTATGAAAAAAACTGCGACTCATAGTCAGAAAAATACGGTAATCAAAATTCAAAAGTGTGATTAGTTATCAGTTCTCATATGACAACAACCCAGATTGACTGGCAACACTAAATATGCCCTATTGAATGAATGTGAGTGTGAATATTGTCTTGTCAATCTGTGTTGGCTCTGCGATGAGGTGGCGACTTGTCCAGGGTGTACCTCGCCTTTCGTCCATGTGCAGCTGAGATAGGCTCCAGCACCCTCCGCGACCCCGACAGAGACAAGCGGTATAAAATGGATGGATGGATGACATCAACCCAAACAAATTTTGCTCTTGTCTTAATACCCAGTTACTGTAACTGTCTGTCACCTGCCGTTTAATACAAACATTTACTCAGGAGCTAGTGGAACATTCATCGACTCTATAAAAGAACAAAAAAATGATTAGAGGAAAGGGATCTTGCGACATCAAGCTATTACAGTATCAAAAAGAATTGAATGTTGCGTAGTTTTCAATGTCGAACATAATTGCCCTCCTGTAGTTGTAGGGGCTTTCGAAATTAAGTCGTGGTTCAGCTCTTCAATGAACAATGGGCATAGAGTAAATAATATCCTAGATAACACGAGTCAATGTTTGGATATGTTACCATTGTGTATTTTATTATGCTATCTCTGTCAGATTCATATGTAATGAAACACTTTTGTTTTTGTTCCTATTTAAAGTACATTAACTTTTTTTATGTTTGGGATGTAATTTCGCCTTAAAACAGTTTGTGGCTGTAAATAAATCATTTACATAACATTTACCACACACATCTCAATTCAGGTCAAGAAATTCCTTTGGATCAGCTGATAAAAACACCCTTGTCGATACAATTTGCATATACCTAAATCTTGTCATTGACATTTCTGCATTTATTGACAAATTAGATAAAAATGTTGTGCAACCTTGCTCACAAACAAAGAAACCGCAATTAAAATACATCCATGTAAAGACGGGTAGTTTTTCTGTATGTTTTTGTCTCCAGATTGAAATGTAAATATTCACAATTTAAATATTGGTCTCAGCTCAAGCCATGATTGATCCAATTGTTCACGACAGGTTGTGAAACATACTAAAAAGTACTCAGCATTCTATAAAATCACAATATGGCAAAGCCTTTGCATCAATTCCCCAAATGAGAAACTCACTAAATAATTTAATAAGAAAAGAAGTGCATTAATTACTGAGCAGACTATGCAATGCAGCATGTCAAGGAAATGAACCTTCAGATTCGTCTCTCCCCTTGACCCTGGCAGGACATCCTATATTAATGTGTCTTCTGCACAGGGGCCATACATCTTCCTCTTCTGTCACCAGAGATAAGGTTCACATTATTTATGTGACACTGGCATAAATATAGAGGCAATCTTGGAAATTCAGATGTCGCAAATTGAAAATAAAAGAGGACTACGCTCAAAGATAGCCTCAATTAAACAAATACATTTTCCAATGGAATTTTAGCACCCATTATTCATTATTCCTTTTTAATGCAAATACCGTTCTAATTTTAGTTTTATTTTAGTTTTAGTAAATTTTAGTTAATTATAATTTTCACCAAAATGATTCACGGGCGCGGCCACCTCTGCTGCTCACTGTTCCCCTCACCTCCCAGAAGGTTGGGAGTTCAAACCCTTGCTTGGCACTCCGCATCAAGGGTTGGAATTGGGGGTTAAATCAGCATAAATGATTCCTGGGCGCGGCACCACTGCTGCCCACTGATCCCCTCACTTCACAGGGGGTGATCAAGGGGATGGGTCAAATGCAGAGGACACATTTTACCACACCTAGTGTGTGTGTGAAAATCATTGGTACTTTACTTTACTTTAACAAGGGGATGGGTCAAAAGCAGAGGATAATTTTACCACACCTAGTGTGTGTGTGAAAATCATTGGTACTTTAATTTAATTTTTACAGTCTAACCTCAATTCATGAACACATTTGATCCTTGAACAGTCTTTGTAAATGGACACGTTTTTTATATTGAAGCGAACTTCTCCATAAGAAACAATGTAAACATGAATAATGGGTTCCAGCCTTGACGAAGGTCCATATTTTAGTACAAGTGTGTACACTTTGAACACAATACAAAGCGCTATATGTTGTAGGTTGTGTCTGTCACCACACATCGTAAATGCTCTTCCTGTGAACAGGATAAATGACAGAGACACAGGGCAGCTAACATCCATCTATGGTTGTACGGTATACCGGTATTAGTATTGTACCGTGATACTAATGAATCATATTCTGTACTATACCGCCTCTAAAAAGTACTGGTCTATTTTTTTATTTATATTATGTTTATGAACTCCGGAAATATATCCCTGGACACATGAGGACTTTGAATCTGACCAATGTATCATCCTGTAACGACTCGGTATCGGATTGATACCCAAATTCATTGTATCATCCAAAACTAATGTAAAGTATGAAACAACAGAATCATTTTTGATTTTTACATCTTAACAGAAGTGTAGATAGAACATGTTGAAATAGAAAGTAAGCAGATATTAACAGTAAATAAACAAGTGGATTAATAATCAATTTTTACAGCTTGTCCCTCATAATGTTGACAAAATAATGGAATGATAAATGACACAATATGTTACTGCATATGTCATCAGCTAAATTAGGAGCCTTTGTTTGTTTACTTACGATTAAAAGACAAGATGTCTCATACGTTCACTATTTTATTTAAGGACAAACTTTCAATAAGAAACATATGTTAAATGTACCGTAATATGTTTTGTTAAAATAAAACCAAATATGCTGTGTTTTGTGGTCCCCTTTTATTTAGAAAAGCACCGAAAGGATTGAAACACATTTTGGTACCGGTACTAAAATATTCCCCTCTCTGAGCTGCCACCTTATCGTGGTAGAGGAGTTTGCGTGTCCCAATGATCCTAGGAGCTATGTTGTCCGGGGGCTTTATTCCCCCTCGTAGGGTCTCCCAAGGCAAACAGGTCCTAGGGGAGAGATCAGACAAAGAGCAGCTCGAAGACCTTTATGAAGAAGACGTATTGAGGACCCAGATTTCCCTCGCCCGGACCCGGGTCACCGGGGCCCACCTCTGCAGCCAGGCCTGGAGGTGGGGCACGATGGCGAGCGCCTGATGGCCGGGCCTGTTCCCGGCCACAGCCCGAAGAAGCAATGTGGGTCCCCCCTCCAATGGGCTCACAACCCCATAGCAGGGGCCATAAAGGTCGGGTGCGATGTGAGCTGGGCGGCATCCGAAGGCAGGGCACTTGGCGGTCCGATCCTCGGCTACATAAGCGATCTCTTGGGACGTGGAACTTCACCTGATTGATTTATTGATTGATTGAAACTTTTTTTAGTAGATTGCACAGTTCAGTTCATATTCCGTACAATTGACCACTAAATGGTAACTCCCGAATACGTTTTTCAACTTGTTTAAGTCAGGGTCCACGTTAATCAATTCATGGTTCACCTCACTGGGTAGGAAGGAGCCTGAGCTAGTGTGCGAAGTGGAGAATTTCCGGCTGGATTTAGTCAGACTCACTTCGACGCACAGCAAGGGCTCTGGAACCACTTCTCTCGAGAGGGACTGGACTCTCTTCCACTCTGGCGTGAGAGGCAAAGGGTTGGGGTGGCAATTCTCGTTGCCCCCAGGCTCAAAGCCTGCACGTTGGAGTTCAGCCCAGTGGACGAGAGGGTAGCCTCCCTCCGCCTTCGAGTGAGGAGACGGGTCCTGACTGTTGTTTGTGCTTACGCACCAAACAGCAGTTCAGATTACCCACCCTCCCTGGGTACACTCGAGGGAGTACTGGAGAGTGCTCCCCCGGGTGATTCCCTTCTTCTACTGGGGGACTTCAACACTGATATTTGCAACGAGAGGCGTGATTGGGAAGAATGGCCGCCCGGATCTGAACCTGAGTGGTGTTTTGTTATTGGACTTATGTGCTCGTCACAGATTGTCCATAACAAACACCCAGTTCAAACATAAGGGTGTCCATATGTGCAATTGGCACCAGGACACCCTAGGCCGAAGTTCCATGATCGACTTTGTAGTTGTGTCATCGGATTTACGGCCTCATGTTTTGGACACTCGGGTGAAGATAGGGTTGGAGCTTTCTACCAATCATCACCTGGTGGTGAGTTGGCTGCGATGGTGGGGGAGGATGCTGGTCAGACCTGGCAGGCCCAAACGCATTGTGAGGGTCTGCTGTGAGGGTTTGCATGTCACGGAGGAGGTGCTGGACATTGAGTCTGAGTGGACCATGTTCCGTACCTCTATTGTCGAGGCGGCTGATTGGAGCTGTGGCCGCAAGGTAGTTGGTGCCTGTCGTAGCGGTAATCCTAGAACCCATTGGTGGACACCGGCGGGAAGGGATGCCGTCAAGCTGAAGAAGGAGTCCTATCAGGTTCTTTTGGCTGATAGGACTCCGCAGGCAGTGGACAAGTACCGACAGGCCAAGCGTTGTGCAGTTTTAGCGGTTGCGGAGGCAAAAACTCGGACATGGGAGGAGTTCGGGGAAGCCTTGGAAAAAGACTTCCGGACTGCATCGAAGCGATTCTGGACCACCATCCGCCGCCTCAGGCAGGGGAAGCAGTGCACTGTCAACACCGTGTATGGTGGGGATGGTGTTCTGCTGACCTCGACTGCGGATCTTTCCTCCTCTCTAAGGTTCTCATAGTCATCATTGTCACCGACGTCCCACTGGGTCATTATTGTCACCAATGTCCCACTGGGTGTGAGTTTTCCTACCGAGGATGTCGTGGTGGTTTGTGCAGCCCTTTGAGACACTAGTGATTTAGGGCTATATAAGTAAACATTGATTGATTGATTGATTGATGTTGTGGATCAGTGGAAAGAATACTTCGAAGACCTCCTCAATCCCACCGACACGTCTTCCTATGAGAAAGCAGTGCCTCGGGACTCTGTGGTGGGCTCTCATATTTCTGGGGCTGAGGTTGCCGAGGTAGTTAATAAGCTCCTCGGTGGATGAGACCCGCCCGGAGTTCCTTAAGGCTCTGGATGCTGTGGGGCTGTCCTGGTTGACAAGACTCTGCAGCTTCGCGCGGACATCAGGGGAGGTACCTCTGGATTGGCAGACCGGGGTGGTGGTCACTCTTTTTGAGAAGGGGGACCGGAGGGTGTGTTCCAACTATCGTGGGATCACACTCCTCAGCCTTCCCGGTAAGGTTTATTCAGGTGTACTGGAGAGGAGGCTACGCCGGATAGTCGAACCTCGGATTCAGGAGGAACAGTGTGGTTTTCGTCCTGGTCGTAGAACTGTGGAGTAGCTCTATACTCTCAGCAAGGTTCTTGAGGGTGAATGGGAGTTTGCTCAACCAGTCTACATGTGCTTTGTGGACTTGGAGAAGGCATTCAACCGTGTCCCTTGGGAAGTCCTGTGGGGAGTGCTCAGAGAGTATGGGGTATCGGACCTTTGTCACCGACTCTGTTCATAACTTTTATGGACAGAATTTCTAGGCACAGTCAAGGCGTTGAGGGGTTCCGGTTCGGTGGCCGCGGGATCAGGTCTCTGTTTTTTGCAGATGATGTGGTCCTGATTGTTTCATCTTGCTGGGATCTTCTGCTCTCACTGAATCAGTTCGCAGCCGAGTGTGAAGCGACCGGAATGAGAATCAGCACCTCCAAGTCCGAGTCCATGGTTCTCGCCCGGAAAAGGGTGGAGTGCCATCTCTGGGTTGGGGAGGAGACCCTGCCCAAGTGGACGAGTTCAAGTACCTAGGTGTCTTGTTCACGAGTGAGGGAACTTCGGATCGTGAGATCGACATGCGGATCGGTGCGGCGGTGTCCATAATGAGGACGTTGTATCAATCCGTTGTGGTGAAGAAGGAGCTGAGCCGGAAGGCAAAGCTCTCAATTTACCGGTTGATCTACGTTCCCATCCTCCCCTATGGTCATGAGCTTTGGGTCATGACCGAAAGGACAAGATCACGGGTACAAGCGGCCGACATGAGTTTCCTCCGCCGTGTGGCGGGGTTCTCCCTTAAAGATGGGGTGAGAAGCTCTGTCATCCGGGAGGAACTCAAAGTAAAGCCACTGCTTCTCCACATCGAGAGGAGCCAGATGAGGTGGTTCGGGCATCTGGTCAGGATGCCACCTGAACGACTCCCTAGGGAGGTGTTTAGGGCACGTCCAACCGGTAGGAGGCCACGGGGAAGACCCAGTACACGTTGGGAAGACTATGTCTCCTGGCTGGCCTGGGAACGCCTCGGGATCCCCGGAAAGAGCTGGACGAAGAAGCTGGGGAGAGGGAAGTCTGGGCTTCCCTGTTTAGGCTGCTGCCCCCACGACCCGACCTCGGATAAGCGGAAGAAGATGGATGGATGGATGGATACCAAATTATTGGTATCGGGACAACACTACGTCCATCCATCAGTCTCGCTAATCAAAAAGAGGATAATTATTAAACATGCACATTCAACTTTATTATGTTCCACTTAATCAATACATTCATTAATAATTCCTAACCTTCCATAGGATATATACTAAGTTTCACATCACGTTGACATATTCAGCATGTTTGCTAAGGTAAGGCTATGTTTGATGTAAAAAATCAGATATTGAATAAACAATCACAGCACTCATTGGCTCATGTTACTTTGCATTACAGCATAGCTCCTAATAGGGCTGGGCGATAAGGCTTTTTTTTAATATCGCGATATTTTTAGGCCATATCATGATATATGATATATATCTTGGTATTTTGCCTTAGCCTTGAATGAACACTTGATACATATAATCACAGCAGAATGATGATTCTGTGTGTCTACATTAAAACATTCTTGTTCATACTGCATTATGCTTATTTTGAACTTTCATGCAGAAAGGGAAATCACAACTAAGTCAATTTACCAAAACTTATTTATTAAAGTTATTAGCAAGTGACTTTTCAAATGATGCTACATATTAGCAGTAATGCTACTTTTGGTAGCAACGCTTGTGCCCCACACTTGACAAATTAAAGGTGTCTATTCGACATATTCCCACTTGAAGCCGAACTACCGCCAGACGACGGACCCCGTGGCGTTTTTCTTGGGAATTAATTCTTCCTTCATTTGTTACCAAATTCACATCTTTTTTCGCACCTTCGCAGCACTCCGCGAGCATCACGGCTAACGTTAGCCACGCTGCTACTTCTCTGCTGGGCGAGGGCGTATACGTATGTGATGTTTGACGTGACAGTATGTGACGTGTGTAAGAACCTGTGCTTACACTCTGTGAGAAGGAGACACAAGAAGGATTGGAAAGAGCCTGTAGTGTAATGCCCGCAGCTAAAAACAACTGTGCAAAAATGTATACTCGAATATTACGATATACTCATTTTCTATATCGCACAGAGACAAACCTGTGATATATCGCAAATATCGATATATCGCTCAGCCCTACCTCCTAATACTATTCACATATGGGTATTTAGAACATTCTTATTTTACTCTTAATTTTGTACTCATTGAAAAAATACTTGAACTGACATGTTTGAACTTGTTTTTAACCATTGTATTACTCTATATAGTTTGAAAAGATTCAAGGCGTCCAACGATTCGATTCTGTCTCATAATGGTGCCACTATTGCTCAAAGACGGCATAGCGCTTTTTCATTTTTTTTTCATTCCTTTTTTTATTTATCTCCTTCATTGATGTGCATTTTTGATCAATAGACAATTAAACTATAGCAACTAAATACATATATAGACTCTTATGTTTGAGAAAGAACAGGATGAAGAACATCTTCCTGCCCCTTTCAACACAACAAGTAGTCTTACTTAGTGGATAGCCCAGATTCACATGCTCACAAACCAAACAAATACATCCAAATATGATGAAAACAAACAAAAACCAACAAGTGCAAAACTTCATGAAGTACAAACCGAACAAAAAAAGTAATATACATCTCACGGGATGATATAAAACAAATACAAAACCAGACACAAAATAACTAAAATTATAAATATAAAGCAAAATGGAGACACTTAAGGCTGTCCAATTGATCTTGTCGTTCCTTTTTTGGTATATTTTTTTCAATTGGATTATTTTTCTACAATCTTTTATCTCATTATAAAGAAAATTACATAGTTAAACCCCCACCACTGATATACACATTTGATTTAAAGTTGTCCTTGAATACTGATGTTTGAAATGACCTTTTCTTCTATGCTCTTCATTCTCAGAAGTGATGACAAATATTTTTTGTAAATGCATAGTGCTTTTGTATACATCACCCACTTACAAAAATATACAGTAGAACCTGGATTAACGATCCCCTCTATTTGCAACTTTTTTCGATTTACGAACTTTTAGACCAAGTTAATAGTGTACGAACCATGTCTCTGTGGATAAACGCGGCATTCATGTAGGAATATGGTTTTTGACGTGAAGGACTTTTCTGGTTTTGTTTGTGAGAAGGCACCATAGTGTGTGTGTGTGTGTGTGTGTGTGTGTGCGTGTGTGTGTGTGTGTGTGTGTGTGTGTGTGTGTGTGTGTGTGTGTGTGTGTGTGTTGACAGAGCAGAACATACTGAAGCTTGTTGTTATTGTTTGGACTTTTTTTTATTACACAGAAAGTTGATCCACCACCCCCTTATGTTTTTTGATATACAGTACTGTACAGCACTCAAGGTCAGCAATGGGTTTGCAAGAGTGAATTGCCTGCTGGGCTTGGTCATATGTGGTTAATTAAAGTGTACATTTATTGCATGTGGTTTGTGACAGCTGCACCTCATTTGACTGAGAAGCCTCCGGATGCTCAGAAGACGATTGATGACAGTCTGGTGTGGGAGTGCAAAGCCAGCGCCAAGCCTAAACCCTCCTACCTTTGGTTGAAGAATGGCGAGCCTCTGGACCCGATGGAGGTAACTTATTCTAGCTTTATTCCGATTTCAGGTGCAGCCAGAGAATATATCCAAATACCACAGAAATGTTGGCTTATGATATTGACAATGGTTCTCAACAAGATGTCTTCCAACGTTTTGTGTGTGCCAACTGCTGACAAAGCTTGGTCTCCTGTGTTTTTCACTGCTCCAGCTTGGGATATTTGGTTAGAAGAGAGATCATAAACAGTGCCACGCTTAAGCCAAAAAGCTTAACACGTACTCCTCTGTATTCAGGAGTCATGGTGACTTCAAACTCCTTCGATGTTTAAAGGCCAGTCTGTATTAAATGTGATTGATGTTGTTTTTAGCGGGTCAATATTGCAGTTTGCTCAAAAAAGGAGTACAACTTCATGTTGATATGAAATAATTATTCTGAGTTGCTTGTACTTGGCAAGAAAACATCACGCTGAAATGGATGAATTTCAAGGGAACTAAATTTGGCATCAAAAGAGAGTATGTGTGCACATTTGCAAATAATCCAAAGAGATGTCCATTTTTTTCTTGTCAGCTACCAAAGACATTGCCGACAATTAAGCACTCTGTTGCTCACAAGACTAAATGTCTTTCTCTTTCTGAAAACCCCAGTGGTTGACCGGGAAATGTTTTAAAAAGACAAATGAGTTGATAATATTTGGAAATTAAAAGCATTTTAATTAGAGCACTATAAATCACAATGATCACACATTGGGGAAAAACTTGTGGATTTGTGTAACTCACAAAGTTCACATACAGCATTAATTTATTTAACCAATGAGCTTTTGACTTGACAATACCTTGGCATTTATCCATCGATCCATCCATTTTCTACCGCTTGTCCCTTTTGGGGTCGCGGGGGGTGCTGGAGCCTATCTCAGCTGCATTCGGGCGGAAGGCGGGGTACACCCTGGACAAGTCGCCACTTCATCGCAGGGCCAACACAGATAGACAGACAACATTCGCACTCACATTCACACACTAGGGCCAATTTAGTGTTGCCAATCAACCTATCCCCATGTGCATGTTTTTGGCGGTGGGAGGAAGCCGTAGTACCCGGAGGGAACCCACACAGTCACGGGGAGAGCATGCAAACTCCACACAGAAATATCCTGAGCCCGGGATTGAACCCAGGACGACACAGGACTTTCGTATTGTGAGGCACATGCACTAACCCCTCTGCCACCGTGCTACCCTTGGCCTTTACTGATTTGCAATTTCTAACACTTCCTTTAGGGATTCCAGACGTCTGCTATTTAGCAGAATCCCGCTATTCATCCCGCGAAAGTGGTATTTTTGGGGGGATTTCCATATAAAACCGTTAACTTGGCCGCTCTCCATTGCACTGTGGTTAGTTGACTGCCTCGAGATAGCCACGCTACCAGGCCGAGTACATTGCGAATACAGCCTACACTAACTGACTTTTTCATGCTTTCACGTATGTTACTAGTTAACTGGTATGTCCATCCTGTTTAAATGTGTCCGATTATAGTGGACACGTCCCTCTAGCACAGGGGTATCAAATGCACAGCCCGAGAGTCGGATCAGGCCCACGAACTGGTTTCATCTGGCCCGCGGGGTGAGTGTGCTAAGTATAAAAATCAACCTGAAATTTTTTAATGAAAGAAACCGCTGTTTAAATGTGTCCATTTGACGTCGCATTAGCAATTATTGGTGTCTTTGTAGATGATGCTACATATGTAGAAAATAAACCACATAATGATAGCACATCAGTCAAGGAAAATGATCAAACTACATAAATATAATACTGTAATTTGATTTTGATATAAGTTTTTAAACTTGATACATTGAAAATTAACACCAATGAGTTGTCTGATGAATATTATCACATCATTTATTCAGAAAATATAAATAAGGACAAATAAAGATAGAATACTATAAACCACAACATTTAAGTGTAAAAAAACAACAACATTGTGATTTGTACAATTTTAGAATGTGCTTTTTCTAGTTTTAAACAAAGAAAATAATCCAAAGCCGGTTTATTTGTATGTTATCGTGCCGTGATTTTACCTGTTCGACCCACTTGGGAATAGATTTTTCTCCATCTGGCCCCCGATCTGAAATGAGATTGACACCCTTGCTCTAGCAGGAACAACCTGTTGAGAGTATTGCATACTCACATTTATGCTGGTGTCGTAGTGGTGATGTTTTTGGAGCTAGTGATGAAAAATCGAAGAGTGAATGCTTGGAATGAGACAAACAAATCCCAAGTTTGGACTGAGTTCTAGTATAAGTTAACCAGTGAGGCGGCAAAGAGGATGAAAGTAGTTAGTAGATCACGGCAAAAATTAAGAATTATTTCATGAATATATTGCTGTTGACAGGTAGATATTCCATTCATCCATTTTCTACCGCTTGTCCCTTTCTGGGTTGTGGGGGGTGCTGGAGTGTACATCAGCTGCATTCGAGCGGATGGCGGAGTACACCCTGGACAAGTCGCCACCTCATTACGGGGCCAACACAGATAGACAGACAACATTATGTATTTTAATTTTAATCGTGATTTACAACACTAAACCCACTAACTTGTACTAGATCTAGTGCTAGATTGCCAAAGTTGCCTTAAAAGCACTAAAAAATATTATCATGAATTTATTAAGGTTACATGTAATACAAAGCTTATTCTTCAATGAATGCAATCTTACATCCACAACTTCAACAAAATATTAAGAGTTTTTACAATTACAATATTTGTTAGCAAATATAGCCATCATATCCCATGTATTTTTGAAATTCCTTATAGTGATGGGTAGGGGTGTAACGGTACACAACAATTTCGGTTCGGTACATACCTCGGTTTAGAGGTCACGGTTCGGTAAATTTTTGGTACAGTAAGAAAACAACAACATATAATTTTTTTGTTTATTCATTTACCAAATTTGTAAACACTGGCTTTATCCTTTTAACATTGGGAACACTATAATAATTCTGCCCATGTTTTTCAACATTAAACTGCCTCAAACTTTTCTTCTACATATAAAAAGTGCAACATAAACAGTTTCAAGTCAACTCTTCATGTTTAATTTATCACAGCATTTGGGAAGCCTATTGTTTATTTTTATTATTGAAATGTTATATTTTTATCAACATGTGATAGCAGGGACCCTGTCATTCAAAGATTTTCTGTCCATAACACACACGCACGCATGCACACACACGCGCGCGCACACACACACACCGCAAAATGAGCTAACATTACGCTAAAAGCTAATTTGCCTTCACCTCAAGACAGAACTGCGAGCGAGCTGAGCTGCAGTTTTAGTTTCTAGAAGGTCAACAGGCTCATAGTGATGTTACTAGTAGTTGACTGGGAGGTGTTTATTATCATTTGGGGAGAGTACGCTGCCTTATGCTCACCTGCTAAACACCTATCTGCTCGACGCTGAAGCATTTACTACATGCGCTCTGAATACGCACTGCGGATTGGCTGTTACCGCTCTGAATATGTACTGCTGATTGGCTGTTACCGCTATATATGTAACTAATCGGATGATTGTGTGGGTGGGACACTGCTGGGTGCTGAAACAGAGGCAGAAGAAGCAAAGCAGCTTGTTAAGACTTTAGCTTAGAAACTTGTTCGGTACACACCCGTACCGAAACGGTTCAATACAAATACACGTACCGTTAGAGCCCTAGTGATGGGGTGAAGAGATTTTCTCAAATCTAAAACAAAACACTGAATTAATGAAATAAACTATGGATTCTGTTCATTTTGGGATGTCCAATATTGATATGGGGAAGATTTTTTCTCAACAAAAACAATTAACTACTGATGTTGTGGTGCAGTCATGAAAACAAAGTGTGGCCTGTAAGTTTAAAACATCTATTAGATGGAAACCATCGGTAAGTTTTCTTAATTTTTTACAGAATCTCTATGTAGAAGCATCGTAAAAATGGTAAAACCTCTTCAACTTCAGGCGGTGATGCCCCAAAAGAGCCCCCTTAACCCCCAGCTAATATTTTTCAATTCTTTTTTTTATTACCTCACTGACAGGATTCCTGTTCCTTAAACCTATGAACTTTCATTCTATGGGAAAGCTAACATGCAGTCAAGGCATTGACTACAGGATTACATTGCATGCCCCTACCTGTATATTAACTTCACTGGGGATGGAGATAAGATTTCAAACTTGTTCACTGGCATGATTAAACCCCACAGCAAAGAGCTGTATTTAATATTTAATCTTGTGTTCATTTGTATTAGTTATCTTTAAGTTCTTTTAAGTCCTTAACCAAGCCCCCATGATTGATTTGTAAGTAACTCTGTAAACTTTCATTGGCCGCCTGCCCAGGTTACACATTCTCTGTATATGTGACTATATTAATGAGTTGGGGTGTTACCATTTTCAAAATGCCACCGTCAACAGGACCAGCAGTAAATCAATTTCCAAACCCAAAGGTCAACGGTGTAAAGAGGGAGAAGAGAAGTGGGCGCCAAGGCGAGAATTTGTTATTCCTCATTAGAATGGATCAGTCCTCATCTTGCTGTTTATTCTGTCTTTTATCTCACTCTCTCTTGGGTTCTCCTTGGGTCTCTTTCAAGCCTCCGCCCTATTCTCCCCCGTCTTTCTCTGCCTTCCTGGCACGCTGCGGTGGAATAAAATGGCTCCAAGGAGGGCTGTCACTTTAAAATGTCACCTGAGTGAAACAAGGACCCACTCACTCTCAACTCTTACTTCCTGGCTAGTGTGTACCTTTAGTCAATGGACTCACTAAAAAGTGAGGTGCGCTATAGGGCTGCAATTAACGATTATTGTAATAGTCGATTTGTCAACAATTATCTGGATAATAACTGGTAAATGGGTTATACTTGTATAGCGCTTATCTACATTCAAGGTACTCAAAGCGCTTTGACACTATTTCCACATTCACCCATTCACACACATTCACACACTGATGACGGGAGCTGCCAGGAACCCTCAGGTTACTGGCACGGCTCTTCTACCAACTGAGCCACGACGTTCTTCAGCGTACACATATTTAATGGCTCTAATTTTTCCATCAACTTCTAAATGCAACAAAGATGACTTAAAGTTAAAGTTTAAGTACAAATGATTGTCACACACACACTAGGTGTGGTGAATTTACTATCTGCATTCGACCCATCCCCATGTTCACCCCCTGGGGGGTGAGGGGAGCAGTGAGCAGCAGCGGTGGCCACGCTCGGGAATCATTATTTTTATTAGTTCATTCATAAATATGTATTTAGACTGGAACTGTGCTGCTCAATCAGCTGTTACAAAAATTACAACTACTTTTACAATGTTGTCCATTTAAAATCAGAATTAAAAATATAATAATAATCCCCGAAAGGGAATTAAGATTTTCAGCACAATCCCATTCAAAGACAAACATTACAGGGAGACAGAAAAGGATCGCTGACCGGTCTGCCAACCTCCGGTGACACTTACAAAAAAAGTGAGAAACATCCATCCATTTTCTACTGCGTGTTCCTTTCGGGTCGGAGGGGTTCTGGAACCTACCTCATATGCATTGGGCGGAAGGGGTTGTACACCCTGGACAAGTCGCTACCTCATCGCAGGGCCAACGCAGATAGACAGACAACATCCATACTCACATGCACACACTTGGGCCAATTTAGTGTTGCCAATCAACCTATCCCCAGGTGCATGTTTTTGGAGGTGAGAGGAAGCCGGAGTACCCGGAAGGGAACCCATGCAGTCATGGGGAGAACATGCAAACTCCACACAGAAAGACCCTGAGCCCAGGGATCGAACCCAGGACCTTTGTATATATAGGTCTAAACAGGTAAACGAAAAAAAAAAAAAAATCAGTTTGAGCCTGGGCCTGTGGAGGAGGTCTAGACTGAGGCTAAGGGGGGGGGGGGGGGGGGGGGGACGGACTCATAGCCATAGCACACATAAACATGTGTGTAAGAGGGTTACATCAACATACAAAAAGGACATTAAAGACATTAAAAGAGCAGAGTTGATGCAACCAGCTACTTCTACACTCAGCCATAAAAGTAAAACAACAACAACAACAACAACAAGAGCACAGAGCTCCTGCCAACAGCAAGCCACTAAAGCGGCGCCATCTTGGTAAAAAAAAAAAAAGGGAAGGCTAACAGTTAAAATAGCAGTAATGAAAACAAACAACAAAACACAAAATCTAACTTACTCGAAAAGAAAGTTAGCAGTTTGTGAGGTTTAAAAAGCTGCACATTGGTTTGTATATTGACTAATGATTAACTCTTAATGCGCATGCGGTTCGTTGGTAAAGTGACTTTTTTCACGACATTGCAAATTGACACTGCTTTAAAACATTATTCTATTGATGTAGACACAGTTTAGCTGGCTGACTTTGGCTACATTTATAGTTAAAGTTATTTTTCACACAACTTTGTCTCACTCTTGTTAGCTACACTGCAAAAAGTCATTTTTCAAAAAACAAGAAAATAAATACAAAAGTTAGGGGCATTTTACTCAAACTCAGCAAAATTATCTGCCAATAGAACAAGAAAATTTGGCTTGTCAAGACTTTCCAAAACAGGTAAAATTAGCTAACCTCAATGAACCCAAAAATACCTTAAAATAAGTATTTTCTCACTAATAACAAGTGCATTTTTCATGATAGAAAAAAACAAATTTGACACCGTTTTTCTCAATATGTTGCAAAATATGCTTAAATTAAGTAAATTCTAGTGCCATTACGACTGTACAAAAAGACATCATCGCGCCAAGTACGTGCTCCTTCAGTCAATTAGTGCGCGAGGAACATATATATATGTATATGTATATGTATGTAAATAAATAATTAAATACTATATATATATATATATATATATATATATATATATATATATATATATATATATATATTTATTTATTTATTTACAGCCTCTGGATCTTTCTGTGTGGAGTTTGCATGTCCTCACCGTAACTGCGTGCGTTCCCTCCGGGTACTCCAGCTTCCTCCCACCTCCAAAGACATGCACCTGGGGATAGGTTGATTGGCCCTAGTGTGTGAGTGTGAATGTTGTCTGTCTATCTGTGTTGGCCCTGCGGTGAAAGGATGACTTGTCCAGGGTGTATCCCGCCTTCCGCCCGATTGTAGCTGAGATAGGCACCAGCACCCCCCGTGACCCCAAAGGGAGTAAGCGGTAGAAAATGGATGGATGGATGGAACACACACACACATATATACATGTATATATATACATATACATACATACATAATATATATATATATATATATATATATATATATATATATATATATTATGTATGTATGTATATGTATATATTTTTTATTTATTTATTAATTGTTTTATTTTATTTATTTATTTACACCCCGGACCCCGACCAAATTTGTTTTTATTGATATTTTGAGAATTTATCAAAAATGTGCATTAACTATTTCTGTTCAAAATTGTTTGAAATGTCACATGTTAAATGTTTAAATATTAGTTTGCTGTACTTTGCCAACTGTACTACTATATGAGTATGTACGTGCTGTATTGTTTCATTGAAAATATAACGGAAAAGTCCATTTGGCTGCTATCTGTTTTAATTATGAGACACAATGGTGTCAAAGTCATGATTTTTTTTTTTATTTCATGCTTGAAATAAGAAATTCTTACTTTGAAAAAGCAGTTTTATACTTGTGAGTGTTGATGACACAGCTTTTCAACAGTTGATATTCTACTTTCAAGCATGTTTTACTCAATATAGGTCATAAAATCTCAGCAACAAATCTTAGAACCAAAACACTTAAAACAAGTAAAACACAAAATCTGCTTAGTGAGAAGAAGTATCTTATCAGACAGAAAATAAGCAAATATCACCCTTATTTGAGATATTCAATCTTACTTTGATTTCAGTTTTTGCAGTGTAGCTAACTCGCAAGGTAAAAGCTAACAGTACTCTTACACCGGCTGTGTCCGCATTCTCACCCTAAATGTCCAAAATCATGTCTCCGCTTTAAATGCTCGCATATCACAGATGTACTGCCATAAAAACAAGATCAAGAATAAGAAGAAATATCCAAACACTTTACATGTTATTCCCTGGCAATGTTTTTGCGAGTGACCCGTTTCCTCCTGGAAAAACACAAGCGATGACGTCACGACTATTTTCGACAAATATATATGTCAGCGACAAATTTTATTGTCGACAAGGTCGACTAATCGTTGCAAACCTAGTGCACAGTAGAGTCAAGCTTAATTAATGTTGCAGACAAATCCCACTATTAGTCTCCAGTGTTACAGAGATGGTGATATAGCCAACCACTTTATCAGGGCATCGGGTACAGACCACCATAGTGTGACGCCAACTCATGCACTTACAAAGATCTCTTTAATCTCTGTCACCCCCCTGGGCCTTTTCACTATGTAACCTAAAAGGAACCATCTTTCATCTATTCAAAGTCACAGTGACACTCTCTTCCATGAACAACACAAATATACAGTACTGTATACACTCTTTTTTGAGGCCCCAAACCAAGAAGATTGCTTTGTTTTATTTGGAAACCTCAGCTTATCCATTCTTACCCAGAACTCCCCCAGGCGCCAAGTCACCAGTGTGCCCGTTATGTGACTGAGCTTTAGATCTGGCCCCGGTTTGAAAATCCTCTGCTGTGCTACTGACAGATATGAAGCAACTGACATTTCAAGTGTCATCTCTGCCATGATTCCAGATGACAGGCATGTGTGACAGGCCGCTTGGAACTACTGTACTTTGTCGGTGACATGAAACGGCCCAGCAATATATTTAGTGGGTTAGGGTTGCTGCACTTCCCAATTGATTGTAGTATAGGGGTAGCTCATCTGAGATAGGGGAAATTGTGTCGAATCATGTTTAAATAAAACACCTCAATAGCCCAAACTTGTAGCATATTCCTGTATAATTTATTTGAGGTTTAATGTGAAACACTGCCTGATAATGTACTTACAATGTCAGGCAGTGGGTGGGTACATCTATTCTCCATGGGTCCATTAAGACTGAAGAAAATGAGCTGTACTGTATTTTCAATTATAAAAACCCCCAGGAGCGAGAACATGTGTGGCTAACATTTGAATTAAATCAGGTTATTCATCAGATCGAACTTTTAACTGTCTGAATTTAGCTTAAATTACCTTCCTCTATGTAATTTGTGCGCTGGTATTAGTGACTGTGTTGCTATAGTCGCGCCAATTTTGCTAGTTTCCTTTGGATTTTTTACATAAATTCAAAGGTCAGTTCAGCAAAGTAATATATCACTACATAATGTATTGTCTGAGTCTGTGTGTATACACCTCAGTAAGAATCAAGATACATGTACAACCGAAAACAGTTATAATGTCTATTGCCTGGCGTTGAGAAAGAGGGATACTAATAACTGCTGATTTTGCAGATATCGCTCAGGCAGTCCCAACAGTAGTCCCAGGATGACCTTTTGTTTCAGTTTTAGTTTAGTTATTCAACCATTTCAACATGCAAATAGGATTACAGATTACTTAAAATGTCCAGTTATTTTTTTTCATCTTTTGTCACTATTCATTTTACCTGTCAGTGTCTGTGCTGTCTGCTTGTATTTGTGTTGGACTTTGTCTTTTCTATTGTTACCGAATTACATTATTTTAGTTTTGTTTAGATTCCAAGATAATAAATTTTTTTATCAAACCATCTATTTATATTATTAGTTTCCTGCATATTTTATCTTGAATAGAATAAAATACAATAGAATAGAATTGAAAGTACTTTGGGGGAAATTCAGCACCACAGTTTGCTCACAATAGAACATAATAATAATAAATAATACATAACCCATCCATCCATCCATCCATTTACTACCGCTTATTCCCTTTTGGGGTCACAGGGGGCGCTGGCGCCTATCTCAGCTACAATACATGAATATTATAGATATATTATACATATATTCTACATTTAAGTGCAGTCAAGGAACATATGCATTATACAGTCTAATGGCTGTCGGTATGAAGGACCTCCTGTGTCGTTCAGTGTTACATTTTGGGAGTCTGAGCCTTCCACTGAACGTGCTCATTCTCTCCACAAGGTCCGAGTGTAGTGGGTGGGAAGTGTTGTCCATTCTAACAACTCTAACAAAATGCAATAGCATCATCTGCAAACAATTCTAACTTGAAGTCTTTGGTGACTTTACAGGTGTCATTAATATAGAGACTGAACAGTTTTGGTCCCAGTCTTGACCCCTGAGATAAACCACAACATATAGTTATGCCTTCATATTTAGGGTTTCCGAGCTTGATGTATTGCTTCTTGTTTCTTAAGCAGCTTTTTAACTAGTTCAACACCAAACCTCTAATGCTAGACATGTATTTATTTTTTTGTTAAGATTTTATGATTACTTGTATCATTATGTGAGCTGCACACTGTTTGCAGTCTACAGCAGTCATAGTTCATTCAGTTATTTTGATTAGTGCCATGGATGTTGAAATGTTAGCTTTGTATCCATATTGGCTATCTATAAGTAACTTATACTGCTAAGTTACTTTTGTTTACACATTTTTCTAACCTTGTTTTGAATAATGTTCAATAATGTTAAATTTTGGAGGCGAAAAGACTGATACGGACGTTTTGTTTTAAAAAATGTAGTACTGCATTCAGTTTGTCTGTATATTTACATGTGTTGGTAAATATTGGTATATGTGTGTGTGTGTCCATGTGTGTCAAACAGGACAGAATTCAGGTGAATAACGGAGTATTAACCATCAGTAGCCTAAATCTGGCTGACATCGGAATGTACCAGTGTGTGGCGGAGAACAAGCATGGCAGAGTCTACACCAATGCTGAGCTTGGAGTCACAGGTAAGATGATGCTTTCCATTTCTCAGATTAGACTGAATTTTTCACATTAGACCAGGGGTGTCAAACTCATTTTAAATCGGGGGCCACATGGAGAAAGATGTACTCCCAAGTGGGCCGGACTAGGAAAATCCCTGCACGATAACTTAAAAATAAAGACACCTTCAGATTGTTTTCTGTGTTTAAAAATAGAAGAAGCACATTCTGAAAATGTACAAATCATAATGTTGTTGTTTTTTTACACTTACATGTTGCGGTTAATAGTATTCTATCTTTATTTGTCGTTATTTATATTTTCTAAAGGAATGATGTGATAATGTTCATCAGTCAACTCAATGGTGTTCATTTTCAATCAATCAAGATAAAAAAATATCAAAATCAAATTACAGTATGCCATGTATGTAGTTTGATCATTTTCCTTGATTGATGTACTAACATCATGTGGTTTATTTTGTACATATGTACCATCTTCTACAGCAGGGTTTGCCAACCTTTACCACTCAAAGAGCCATTTTGACCCGTTTCACAAAATAAAGAAAACTATGGGAGCAACAAGATTCTTTTGAAATTTAAAATGAAATAACAGCGTACAAAGTTTTGTTTTGCTTTGTGCTATGTATTAACCAGGGGTTTCAAACAAAAGACCCGCACCTTAATATGAAAAGTTAATATTAGTGCGAGTTTTATTTGAATGCCGCTTGACAACATCACATTTGCCAACCATCTAAATTTTTCCGGAAGACTACCAAGTTTCAGAGCAACCTTTCTCTCGACAGTCTGTTGGTTTTCACCCAAACAACAATAATAAGGGCGTGCTATGATGACAATGCGTTTAGCGCCCTCCACAACCGTAACAAACAGCTTACCAGCCCATTCGTATGTTGTATGTGGCTTCTGCAGACACACATAAGCGACTGTAAGGCATACTTACTCAACAGCCATACAGGTTACATTGAGGGTTGTGATATAAACAACTTTAACACTCTTACTAATATGCGCCACACTGTGAACACACACCAAACAATAATGACAAACACATTTCGGGAGAACATCCGCACTGTAACACTTTATAAACGCAACATGATAAATACCCAGAATCCCTTACTCTTCCGTGCTCCATTATACACCCCCGCTAGCACCAAACCCCGCCCACCTCAACCGACGCACAGAAAGTTGTTTATATCACAACCCTCAGTGTAACCTGTATGGCTGTTGAACAACTATGCCTTGCAGTCGCTTGTGCGTTGAGTCAGCAGCCGCACACTAGATTTAGCCGGCCTGCACTTAGATAGCATAGTATTAAAGCGGACGCTACGACATGGTCGAGAGGGCGTTTAAGGGGTTGCCATCACGGCACGGCCTCAATATTGTTGTCTGGGTGAAAATCTGCGAATGTTATCCTGGGGAGATTTCTGGGAAAGGCAATGAAATTTGGAAAACATCCTGGTAAAATGGGGGGTTCGGCAAGTATGCAGCTGAGCCACATCAGAGTGATACAAGAGCCGCGGGTTGCCGACCCCTGATCTACAGAGATACAAATAATTGCTATTGCAACATCCAGTAGACACATGTAGAAGAGCTGTTTCTTTCATTTAAAAATGTCAGGTTAATTTGTATACTTAGCAAACTTATCCCGCGGGCTGGATAAAACCTGTTAGCGGGCCTGATCCGGCCCGCGGGCCGTGGGTTTTTCACCCCTGCATTAGACGGTAATTGTTCTGCCCAACACTCGTGAGGTTTTTAAAAAAGAAACGGGTAACACATTGCATAATCCAGGTATGTTTAAAGTGTGGCATCACCCACTCCTTGAAAATCAGATTTCCGGGTGCCTGTTTTGTGCTGGGGTTTTTGATCTCCCCAGAATGTGTTGGGGTTTTCACCAGAGGAGTCACAAATATTTTGAAATGCTAACAAAATTATATGTATAGTAGTTACTTCGGATTGGGACCTCCGTAGCTTTAACCTAAAATAACAAATTCTCTTCAGCATATACTGTTCATGGTGTTTCGCACCGAGACAAGAAATAATAACGAGGTGCAATGCGTTAAAGAAAAGCGTATCGCGGTGTATGTTTTTGTGTAGGCTTACTCAAACTGCCATGTATTGGCAGGTGCTCAGCTATGTCTGTGGCACTGGTGTCTGTGTAAACTTTGAACAGCTTTCTGCAGAGTGAGTGCATACAAAGCAGTGTCTCAGTAATTGAGGCCTAAAGGAGCAAGAACGAAACCTCCCTCTCATTTTGTGTTCTTTCATTTGTGCTTCACAGCCCCCATTCTTAATGCATAAAGTCCTTTTTTAAGGGAAATGCATGTAACTGGAAAACCCACTTTCTTTCAAATTAAATATCCTCTTAAAAATGATTGTGGATGTGTCTGTCTTGTGTGCAAGGAAGTGTATACGAGCATGAAAAAGAGAAGACTAGCAGCCGGCTACCATGATGAATGATGATAAAGTGACCTGCATGTTTTTCGGATGCGTTTCCACAGTCATTTACATCATAGCTGCATCCCCTGCCTTCCACTTCTTCAGTTCCCTGACAGTAGATCAAACCATGTCTCTCATTCTCCTTCTCATGTGTATTTCTCTATTCTTACATTCCTCTATTTTGTATTTTTTTCAGCCATTGCTCCAGACTTCTCCCAGAATTTGTTGAAGACCCAGACTCTGGCCCGACAGAGTGGTGATGTCCTGATCGAATGCAAGCCCAAGATGTCTCCCTGGGGTGTGATTTCATGGAGGAAAGGAAAGGAAGCTTTAAGAGAGAGTCACAGGTACTGGCTTTCTTCGTGCTCAACGTCGACTAAGCGTTGGCTCTCTTACTTGGAAAAGTGCATACCATCGACGTGTTATTTGACTTTTGCCTACTTGATATTCATGGTGACAAAATGCAAAGGACAGGCCTACCGCAGACGCAGTACAATTTGAATTGCATAACCTATTCTGCACGCCACCACTTTCCCCATTGCATTCCACATTTTATCTTTAACTCAATTGTTCTGAGGCCTCCTGGCTGTGCTAGGAGCTGGTTTCTACACTGTTTGTATAAGGTAATTGGCCATTCCGAGACTGCTGATCCATCAGCTCATTAGCCCCATGTAAGGTCTGCAGGGTTATTCGAACTCAAGGCGGATGATGATGCAGGCAACCAGTGAGACAGACGAAATAGGCGCAATCCCCAAAAGGGACGATCAATGGCATGCTGCTGAATAACATACCTTTTTCTCTGATAGTGGATGTGGCACCCAGGGAACAAGCTGGACACCTTGTTTTATTAGAAATCAGGTTGTGCAAATCAATGCGATACTAGTGAGCAGGGAAAGACAAGAACGATAAAGTGTTAATCAGACATTGCTCCCAAGGAGGAGATAATTATCGGATGTCCATTTGGTGAATGAGCAGGAGTCTTTGAATTTCCTCATTGGGAAAGATGCAGCAGATGATAGCTTTTTTTAACCTACACATGGAAATTCAAGCATTTCCTAGTAGATTAAAATACTTTACTTTTTGTTCATTACAAATAGATTTATACATTTGATATATCAAGTGTCTTTTCAGAACATACAACTGTACCATTATCTTTTGGCCGGGAGCGCTAACATAACTTGGCCGATAATATAATAAATAATTCATTAATCAAATCGAATGATAAATGAAAATTTTCCATCTGTGCATTGCTCTCAAAATCTTGTCAACCATTCACAATTATTGTTTCTGTTGGTGGAGGTGGGACCACTAGATTGCATACATCAGTGGTTTTCAACCTTTTTTCAGTGATGTACCCCCTGTGAACATTTTTTTTTATTCCAGTACCCCCTAATCACAGCAAAGCATTTTTGGTTGAAAAAAAGAGCTAAAGAAGTAAAATACAGCACAATGTCATCAGTTTCGGATTTATTAAATTATATAACAGTGCAAAATATTGCTCATTTGTAATGGTCTTTCTTGAACTATTTGGAAAAAAAGATGTAAAAATAACTTAAAAACTTGTTGAAAAATAAACCAGTTATTCAATTATAAATAAAGATTTCTACACATAGAAGTAATCATCAACTTAAAGTGCACTCTTTGGGGATTGTAATAGAGATCCATCTGGATTCATGAACTTAATTCTAAACATTTCTTCACAAAAAAATAAATCTTTAACATCAATATTTATGGAACATGTCCACAAAAAATCTAGCTATCAACATTGAATACTGCATTGTTTTATTTATTTCACAATTTATGAATTTACATTCATATTTTGTTGAAATGTTATTCAATAAATATATTTATACAGGTTTTTTGAATTGTTGCTATTTTTAGAAAATCTCACGTACCCCTTCGTAAACCTTCAAGTACCCCAAGGTGTACGCGTACCCCCATTTGAGAACCACTGGCATACACCATGGGTGTCAAACTCATTTTAGCTCAGAAACATGGGGGGTAATGTATTTCCACGCAGGCTGAATTTATAAAATTATGGCAAAATATTAAAAAAATAAATAATAAAAACTTCAAAATTGTTTTTTTTTGTCTCGGTTTGGCTAAAAATAGAATAAGCACATTCTGAAAATGTACATATTACAAATACCCCTCTTGGCAAAAAACTTCAAGTTAGTCAAGAATTCTCAGGAAAAAATTGATGCAGTTTCAAAAACATTATGAAGAACACAAACTTAGACTTGTGTCTGTATATTTACATAGCAATTAAAGCACTTCCTCGTCAGGATTATCATGTTGGAAGTTCACCATTAGAAATATTTGAAAAAGCAATCGAATGTTTCCTCAAACCACCACATTGGTGCAATTTCAAAATCAAATAAGTGTCAGGTGCCCTCATAAAAAATAACATTACCTTAAATGTCTCTGCATTCAGTTCTGGTTTTAGCTAAGTCAGCTGGGACTGAACAACATTAAAAGCAGACTGCAGGGGCCCAAAGGTTTGCGCTATTGCAGGGGATGAACATCATCTGCATAAAATTGGAACGCAGCATCCGACACATTGTCACAGAGATTATTTACTTTGATGGAAAACCACAATGCATTTTTTTCCATAACTTGAGTTGATTTATTTTGGAAAACCTTGTTACATTGTTTAATGCATCCTGCGGGACATCACAACAAAAGTAGGCATAATAATGTGTTAATTCCACGACTGTATGTATTGGTATCGGTTGATATGGGAATCGGTAATTAAGAGTTGGACAATATCGGTGGTATAGCTCAGATGGTAGAGTGGCAGTGCCAGCAACTTGAAGGTTCCAGGTTCGATCCCCACTTTCTACCAACATAGTCACTGCCGTTGTGTCCTTGGGCAAAGCATTTTACCCACCTGCTCCCAGTGCCATCCACACTGGTTTAAACTTAGATATTGGGTGGCTTTGAGTCACTAGTGAAAAGCGCTGTATAAATATGATTCACTTCACTTCACTTCACAATATCGGATATTGACAAAAAAGTCATTATCGGACATCTCTAATGATAAATGAATGTGTTGTGGCAGTTGCTTAAGTCACCAAGTGGCTTGAGGAAACACTTTGTTGCTTTTCCAAACACATTCTTAAAGGCCTACTGAAACCCACTACTACCCACCACGCAGTCTGATAGTTTATATATCAATGATGAAATATTAACATTGCAACACATGCCAATACAGCTGGTTAAGTTTACTAAATTACAATTTTAAATTTCCCGGGACTTTCTTCTTGAAAACGTCGCGTAATGATGACGTGTAAGCGTGACGTCACGGGCTGTTATGAATATGAGCGTTGCGTACACACACAACTAAAAGTCGTCTGCTTTAACCGCATAATTACACAGTATTTTGGACATCTGTGTTGCTGAATCTTTTGCAATTTGTTCAATTAATATTGGAAAAGTCAGAGTAGAAAGACGGAGTTGGGAAGCTTTAGCCTTTAGCCACACAAACACACGGTGATTCCTTGTTTAAAATTCACGGAGTTGAAACTTTACTATGGATCACAGCGGACATGGATCCCGACCACTTGTCAACCAGCAGGTTTCGGTGAGAAAATTGTGGTCAAAAAGTCGCCACTTACTGGATATCAGCTGAGCTTGCGCCTCCCGTACAGCTGCCGTCAACACCCGGCCCTGGACGTACACTTCCGACTATCAGGTACTGTTAAACTCATTAAAACACTAGCAACACAATAGAAAGATAAGGGATTTCCCATAATTATCCTAGTAAATGTCTCTAAAAACATATGAATCCGTCCCAATGCAACGCGATTGCCATCGCGTTTTTTTTTTCTAGTCCGTCGCTATCAATATCTTCAAACACGAATCTTTCATCCTCGCTCAAATTAATGGGGAAATTGTCGTTTTCTCGGTCTGAATAGCTGTCTTTGTTGGAGGCTCCCATTAAAATCAATGTGAATATATGAGGAGCCATCAACATGTGACGTCATCGTCTGCGACTTCCCGTAGAGGCAGGACTTTTCTCCAGTTGCGAACTTTATCGTCGATTTTCTCTACTAAATCCTTTCAGCAAAAATATGGCAATATCGCGAAATGATCAAGTATGACACATATAATGGACCTGCTATCCCCGTTTAAATAGGAAAATCTCATTTCAGTAGGCCTTTAAATGATAAATTGCTAACATGATGATGCTAAACAAGAAGTGCCTAACATTTGATGGCTTTGTAGATATACTGAGACAAAGTCTAAGTTCATTGTGTTCTTCATGGTGTTTTTGAAATCGCACCAATTTTTTCCCCTGAATTTTAACTAGCAAAATGTTTTGCCAATTGGATTTGTTGTATTTTATGTAATGAGTACATTTTTTGAATGTGCTTGTTCTATTTTTGGCCAAAGTAAAACAAAAAACACGATCAGAAGCTGTCTTTATTTTGAAGTTATCATGCCATTGTTTTACCAGTTTGGCTCACGTAGGAATAGATTTTCCACCATGAGGCTCCGTAATTAGAATGAGTTTGACGCCCCTTGTCTATATTAGGATTAAAATAGCGCCTAATTTAGTATCAAAATAATGATGACAGCACAATTGTCAAAATTAGCTACATTTATTGTCGGCCCATGCTTAAATTCATATGGCTGTATGGTCTTTCAATAAGACATCGTGTCAATTTTGACTGAAAGATGCTACTAAATTAAATTCCTCGCTGTACAAAATGTTAAATCCAAGCTCTTTTTGCTGTTCCTCTTTCAGGCACCGTGTCAAAAGCAGGTGTGTTCTCGAGAAGCCTCTCATTTATCAAACTGTGTGTATATCATTCAGTGATGCATTCCCATGTACTGTTTATGAATTATTGTCACGTATGGAGGAAAGTGCCAGCAGGAGGCAATGAACAACTTCTGCAACCCACACCGGTTCAGATTTTTCATTTGATATGGGATTAATTGCTAGGCTGGCTCAGCAGCTTTTCTATACTCAGATATCCATCCTGATCACTGTGTGGATGTGGTTTAGTCATATCTCACGTCTCCCCATCTGACTGTATGTTGGCGAAAATGAAAGGTGATCTGATAGTAAATACCGATGCCAGCCTAGGACTCAGTGGCTCCAGCTGCAAGATGTTTTATTTGAGGCGGAGCAGCAACATCAGCACTAAGATTATTTGTTGTGCTGCGAAATGATTGACCCAGCTTGCAGATTTATCATCCTCTTAAACATTGAAAGGAAAATGCATCCGTACTGCTATGCGCAGTCACACCCAAAAGGCGAGATTTCCCATTCGAGTGTGAACATTACAGCCCTGCTCTCAAGTGTTGCATACCAAATGTAGACTTTGACATTATTGCAGCATCTCTTACAAACCTATTCCCTGCTTCCTCGCTCATTAGAATTTAGTTTTCCCCTGCACAGAAATGGGGCTTCTACCAATGCTATTACAGCAGTGGCATAGCAGTAATCCATCCCACTAGCTGAAATAAAATACCCATAATTCCGCTTGAATCTTCCTGGGGTAATGTTTTTAAGTATGTGGAGCAGAGAGGTACAAACCAGATACAATACAGAACCTGATGAGTAAATAGAATCACGCAGCGCAGGATACCTCAGCTCACATGGCTGCCATGTGTAACAAAAAAGCTTGATGGATGTACAATGTGTAAATGGAATAAAACAAACAACATGTTTACTTGACCCACTTCCTGGGAAACTGATCAAGGAGCTCTTTGTATTATTAGGTCCATCAGTGCTAAATATTATAAACGTATCACTTTCCTCGGGCACTGTTCCCCTAGCATTCAAAAAAGTGGTTATTCATCCTCTTCTTAAAAGACCTAACCTCGATCCTGACCTCATGGTAAACTACCGACCGGTGTCTCACCTTCCCTTTATTTCAAAAATCCTAGAAAAAATTGTTGCTGAGCAGTTAAATGAACACTTAGCGTCTAACAATCTATGTGAAGCCTTTCAATCCGGTTTCAGGGCAAATCACTCCACGGAGACAGCCCTCGCAAAAATGACTAATGATCTATTGCTAACAATGGATTCTGATGCGTCATCTATGTTGCTGCTCCTCGATCTTAGCGCTGCTTTCGATACCGTCGATCATAATATTTTATTAGAACGTATCAAAACACGAATTGGTATGTCAGACTTAGCCCTGTCTTGGTTTAACTCTTATCTTACTGATAGGATGCAGTGCGTCTCCCATAACAATGTGACCTCGGACTACGTTAAGGTAACGTGTGGAGTTCCCCAGGGTTCGGTCCTTGGCCCTGCACTCTACAGCATCTACATGCTGCCGCTAGGTGACATCATACGCAAATACGGTATTAGCTTTCACTGTTATGCTGATGACACCCAACTCTACATGCCCCTAAAGCTGACCAACACGCCGGATTGTAGTCAGCTGGAGGCGTGTCTTAATGAAATTAAACAATGGATGTCCGCTAACTTTTTGCAACTCAACGCCAAAAAAACGGAAATGCTGATTATCGGTCCTGCTAGACACCGACCTCTATTTAATGATACAACTCTAACATTTGACAACCAAACAATTAAACAAGGCGACACGGTAAAGAATCTGGGTGTTATCTTCGACCCAACTCTCTCCTTTGAGTCACACATTAAAAGCGTTACTAAAACGGCCTTCTTTCATCTCCGTAATATCGCTAAAATTCGCTCCATTCTGTCCACTAAAGACGCTGAGATCATTATCCATGCGTTTGTTACGTCTCGTCTCGATTACTGTAACGTACTATTTTCGGGTCTCCCCATGTCTTTAATTAAAAGATTACAGTTGGTACAAAATGCGGCTGCTAGACTTTTGACAAGAACAAGAAAGTTTGATCACATTACGCCTGTACTGGCTCACCTGCACTGGCTTCCTGTGCACGTAAGATGTGACTTTAAGGTTTTACTACTTACGTATAAAATACTACACGGCCTAGCTCCATCCTATCTTGCTGATTGTATTGTACCATATGTCCCGGCAAGAAATCTGCGTTCAAAGGACTCCGGCTTATTAGTGATTCCCAAAGCCCCAAAAAAGTCTGTGGGCTATAGAGCGCTTTCATTTCGGGCTCCAGTACTCTGGAATGCCCTCCCGGTAAAAGTTCGAGATGCCACCTCAGTAGAAGCATTTAAGTCTCACCTTAAAACTCATTTGTATACTCTAGCCTTTAAATAGACTCCCTTTTTAGACCAGTTGATCTGCCGTTTCTTTTCTTTTTCTCCTATGTCCCACGCTCCCTTGTGGAGGGGGTCCGGTCCGATCCGGTGGCCATGTACTGCTCGCCTGTGTATCGGCTGGGGACATCTCTGCACTGCTGATCCGCCTCCACTTGGGATGTTTTCCTGCTGGCTCCGCTGTGAACGGGACCCTCGCTGCTGTGTTGGATCCGCTTTGGACTGGACTCTTGCGACTGTGTTGGATCCATTATGGATTGAACCTTCACAGTATCATGTTAGACCCGCTCGACATCCATTGCTTTCCTCATCTCCAAGGTTCTCATAGTCATCATTGTCACCGACGTCCCACTGGGTGTGAGTTTTCCTTGCCCTAATGTGGGCCTACCGAGGATGTCGTAGTGGTTTGTGCAGCCCTTTGAGACACTAGTGATTTAGGGCTATATAAGTAAACATTGATTGATTGATTGATTGATGTTGAGTGCTGTGTGGTTAATGTTAAAGTGCCTACCTAATTCCATTCCAGTGCTGATCACTGTCACTGTTTGTACAGCGATATTGAAAATAGCTTGCAGGAATATTACCTTTTTAGATTGCACCACAGTATTTTACATTGTTCTACCTGTTACATTAAGCAATCCATCTGTTGTAAAAGGCTCATGCCCGCCCTGCCTATGCAGCCATTAGGTCAGGCATTTGCAGTGAATGAAATAAACGGTGTTCCTGGAAACACCCTCTTAATAAACTGCTTTAATTATGCCATCTTTCCAAAGCGGTTCAAATTCCGTTTTTTCATTTACAGCCAAATGTTTGTTTTTTCTTGTTGCTCCTTGGAGAGACAGACAGAGTCTTTAGATTACAGCCAGTAGATCACTTTAACACCAACCAATAAGGTTGGAAAGTGTCTATTTACTGTATCACACTACTCAGTCTTTTATGTGCCTGACAAATTACCCCGCTGTCGTTAATTGCTTTATTTGATAGGAGGAAGAACAAAGTAAAAGCTTTCCAGATAGATAAGGATGTTCCCATTTTTATCTCAAATGGTCCCTTTGAAGCTCGGTAGGGAAACATATTGACATGTCCCACTTAATAGCAAGTCTTATCCATGTGACATCTCGTATTCATAAGTCTTTGTTATTGCCTCTTATGAAATAATAATAGGAAGAGTATACCCGTTCAATTTAATTTAATTTGCCCTGCCTGTGGGTCAGTGCTGGTAATTTTGGCTCGGTTTGTGGGGGTCCAAGCAACCCCTGAGATACTTCTTTTTGTCAAGCTCTTTGGGTATGAAATATTGGTTTAACCTCATTACTCTGTCATATGCACTTTCGAGCATACAACAGCTGCTTCAGACTGTTAATTAATTTCAAGGGATCGAAATGTGTTCAGGAAATTGCTCTACAATCATGGCTGAGAAGCAGCATCAAAAATTGACGGGATGGAATTTGATTAACTTGGCACAAGCTCTTTAACTGGAGAGATTAATTGTAGATTGAAACCTAACTTTGTCTGCAGCCAATGAGCCAAGCACACAAGTGTTGTTTCGCTCTTTGACAACTTACTTACCATCAGAATGATTATATAATGTTATACTGAAATCTGCGCCTAAGGGGATTAATGACTGTTGCTTGTTTGTGATAACTGTGATAAACCAATCCTCAGAGAGAGTTGATTGTTTGCCTCGGGGGTTCATCATTAGCAAGGTGATACATTATTAATGCCTGTTGAGGACTTTGTTTTAATGCATGCTTATTCTCCAGATATTAGAGTTTAGGTATTATATCCATTGACTGTTTTTTTCTGTTGAGGATTATCAGTCATGAAATGATACATGAGCATGATCATCCCCTCTGTGATGTTTCCTTATTCCACAGCATATGGTATGTTTTTCACTAGAGCTAACAGACTTTTTACACCACTTTAATCCGACAACTGAGTGTGAGGTGTGTCAGCAAAGACCTCAGGGGAGGCACAGAAACCTGAGAATCGTTTTTTTAACAGTTTACAAATGTTAGACAAAAATGAAGGGGCTTTTTTTAGGTCAAACGGTAAGAAAGGAGAAAATCTATCAGAAGTGTAAAAGTGTATTAACAGTGTTGGGAACGATAATTTTTTATACTTGTTACTTTTTCGAAAGAAAGTAGTCAAAGGGGACCTATGATGAATTTTGTGTTTTCTAAAAAGTGTTGTTACAGTGTTGGATACTCTGTAGCAGCGTGTGCACGTGGTGATTGTCGTTTGTTGCCGTGTTGGTTGGTTTGTCGGCCCCGGCCTGTCGTTGCACTCTGCCTCGCCTTCATTTATGCCCAGTTTCATGCCGTCGTTTGGGTACAGGCGTGTCGGGGGTTGTCTTCTTGTCCGGCTACGGGAAGTCTCTGGGCTCCTCGAGTAGGGTGTCCCGTCTTGTTGCCTGCGTAGGGTGGGGTCTCTCGCTGGTTTAGGGGCTGGCTGTCTCCTGCTTGTTCTCTGCTGGGCACGTTTGTCGCTGGCCGGCCTATTTTCAGCACAATGCCATCGATGTCGCAATTTTTAAAGGTAGTGCGCATTTGGATGCTGACTGCAGTAATGTCCACCAGAGTTGTTGGCTGTGAATTGAATGTTAATTTTTCAATCATAAGCCGTCTCCAAAGACGTTTTAGAAAAATTTGGCAGTACATCCAACCGTCTTCACAACTGCAAACCATGTGTAACCACACCAGCCCAGGACCTCCACATCCAGCAGGTGCACCTCGATGATTGTCTGAGACCAGCCACCCAGACAGCTACTACAACAATTGGTTTGTACAATCAAATAATTTCTGCACAAAAGAAAGCATCTCAAGGACGCTCATCTGCATGCTTGTGACTCTCATCGGGTTCTCGCCCTGACTGCAGTTCGTAACCAAGTTGAGTGGGCAAAAGCTCACATTCGATGGCGTCTGGCACGTTGGAGAGACATTATCTTCACGGATGAATCCTGGTTTTCACTGTTCAGGGCATATGGCAGACAATGCGTGTGGTATCGTGTGGGACAGCGGTTTGCTGATGTCAGCGTAAATCCAGTGTCCCATGGTGGGGGTGGGGTTATGGAAGTGGCAGGTGTATTTTATGGACAACGAACGCAAGTGTTTTTTTATGATGGAAACTTGAATGCACAGAGATACTGTGACGAGATCCTGTGGCCCCATGTTGTGCCACAGGATCTCATGTTGCAGAACGACAATGCACGGCCCCATGTTGCAAGGATTTCTACACAATTCCTGGAGGCTGAACACATCCCAGTTCTTTCATGGCCAGCATATATTCATCGAACGTGTCACCCATTGAGCATGTTTGGGATGCTGTAGATCAGCGTATTTACAAACCCCGTTTCCATATGAGTTGGGAAGTTGTGTTGGATGTAAATATAAACGGAATACAATGATTTGCAAATCATTTTCAACTCGTATTCAGTTGAATGCACTACAAAGACAAGATATTTGATGTTCAAACTCATAAACTTAATTTTTTTTTGCAAAAAATATGTAATTTAGAATTTCATGGCTGCAACACGTGCCAAAGTAGTTGGGAAAGGGCATGTTCACCACTGTGTTACATCACATTTTCTTTTAACAACACTCAATAAACGTTTGGTAACTGAGGGCACTGTTTTTTGAAGCTTTGAAAGTGGAAGTATTTACCATTCTTGCTTGATGTACAACTCAAGTTGTTCAACAGTCCGGGGTCTTGTTGTCATATTTTATGCTTCATAATGCGCCACACATTTTCGATGGGAGACATGTCTGGACTGCCTTGGACCTTAATACACCCCCATACCATCACAGATGCTAGCTTTTGAACATTGCGCCTATAACAATCCGGGTGGTTATTTTCCTCTTTGTTCCGGAGGATACCACGTCCACAGTTTCCAAATATAATTTGAAATGTGGACTCATCAGACCACAGAACACTTTTCCACTTTGCATCAGTCCATCTTAGATTAGCTCGGGCCCAGCGAAGCCGGCGGCGTTCCTTTGGGTTGTTGATAAATGGCTTTCGCTTTGCATAGTAGAGTTTTAACTTGCATTTACAGATGTAGCGACCAACTGTAGTTACTGACAGTGGTTTTATGAAGTGTTCCTGAGCCCATGTGGTGATATCCTTTACACACTGATATCGGTTTTGATGCAGTACCGCCTGAGGGATCAAAGGTCTGTAATATCATCACTTACGTGCAGTGATTTCTCCAGATTCTCTGAACCTTTTGAAGATTTTGCGGACTGTAGATGGTAAAATCCCCAAATTCCTCGCAATAGTTTGTTGAGAAATGTTGTTCCAAAACTGTTCGACAATTTGCTTACAAATTGGTGACCCTTGCCCCATCCTTGTTTGTAAAAGACTTAGCATTTCATGGAAGCTGTTTTTATACCCAATCATAGCACCCACCTGTTCCCAATTAGCCTGCACACCTGTGGGATGTTACAAATAAGTGTTTGATGAGCATTCCTGAACTTTATCAGTATTTATCGCCACCTTTCCCAACTTCTTTGTCACGTGTTGCTGGCATCAAATTCTAAAGTTAATGATTATTTGCAAAAAAAAATGTTTATCAGTTTTAACATCAAATATGTTGTCTTTGTAGCATATTCATATGGTTTGAAAACGATTTGCAAATCATTGTATTCCGTTTATATTTACATCTAACACAATTTCCCAACTCATATGGAAACGGGGTTTGTACCATGAATTGATTAATGTGGACCCCTCAAACAAGTTGGAAAACTTATTTGTGTGTTACCATTTAGTGGTCAATTGTACGGAATATTTTTCTGAACTGTGCTATCTACTTATAAAAGTTCAAATCAATCAATCCAAAAAGCGTATTACACAGCGTGGCGCGTTTGGGAGAGTGGCCGTGCGCAACCCGAGGGTCCCTGGTTCAATCCCCACCCAGTACAAAACCTTATCACGTCCGTTGTGTCCTTGATCAAGACATTTCACCCTTGCTCCTGATGGGTGCTGGTTAGCGCCTTGCCTGGTAGCTCCCTCCATCAGTGTGTGAATGGGTGAATGTGAAAGTAGGTCAACCTCATCGTCTTACATTTTGAAAAGCCTTCTTTTGAACCATTTATTTCTTAGTTGCAAGCCAAATTCCCCTGTAAAGTTGCATTTGAATGTGTGTAGTTCTCCAAACAACTCATTAAGTTTTTTTCTTGTATTTATGTTTGACAGTTTTGAGAGCAATTAATAGTATTTTTCAAGAAGGTGTTTGCTGCACTCGTTAGGCCAAAGGCCATGTTGACACCTACAAGCTTTTAAAACATGCTGCCACTACAACCGAGGTTGTTGGAGGCAGCATCTCAAATGTGGTTGTATCCCACAAGGATACAGTGAATTTATAGTTGGTTGCCATCTGCCGCAGATATTTTTTGTGCGTGTACATCTGGGTGTGTATCGCCATCAAGTGATATGTATCATAATGCAGGTGTACCACGGGTAGCATTAGTAATCTGTTCCAAAAGGTCATTCGAAAACTGAATGATCCTGGATGACAACAGAAACAAACATTCCCATAGAAAACAATGCAAATGTAATTACTTAGACAGCCCAATATTTTAACATTTATTCTTGTGTCCATTTTCTACCGCTTTTTTTTTGGCATAAATTTTAACATAAAAATAATTATAGTTTTTCATGCAAATAACAATGCAAGAAGTATATAAATGATAAATTAAATGTAAAAATTAATGATTAACATCACGGTGTGGGGTGTTGGCAACAAACGCCACCTCTGTACTTGGGTACGAGTACTTTGTTGAATGTAATAAAGTTTTTCCCTTATTTATAAAATGATAATATTGATAATTAATCATTCAATAATGACAAGTCATTTATTTTATATAGCGTGTTTTAACCAAAGCTCAGATGCTTTACCAAAGAAGCTATTAGGTCATGGTTAGGGTTAGGATTAGAGTTAATACAGGAAATATTACATGTTTACACTCGCCCAATTCAACACGCCAAAACGCAGGAGGAAGAATCAGATCTCATTTTGTCCTACACTTTCTCTATGTCTCAACATTTCCTGTGTTGAAATGTCGTTTTCTCTAAGGGAGACAAAAACATTAGAGAACATATAACACTATGTAGATGGACGCCTAATGCAGTGATTAGAAAATTAAAAAATAAATAAATAAATGTAATATGTATATATATATATATATATATATATATATATATATATATATATATATATATGTGTATATTTATAATATATTAAAAAAATAAAATATATATATGTATATATGACTTTTTTTTAATTATAGAGAATATAAATACATGAATAACAATTCAAAATAATTTAAAAGATAATTCATTGAATAAATGAAGGAGCAATAAAACAATACAGAAAAAATGACTAAGAAATATGGTATTATTAATTATCATGTATTAATGATGGATGAATAAAATAAGGTTGGAATAGTAACTGGTGTTAAACTTTTATCACTGGTTTTGGTATTGTTTAACACAAGGGTTTTAACCCTTTTGACCTCAGTGCCCAACTTTTCCTTGAGAAGGTCCTGTGGCCCACTCAAATATTAACACTGAATATTACTCTTCATTTTAAACTTCATTAATAATTATATTGAACCTATTTACAGGATACAAGCTGGTCCAAAAATATGAAACCGTGATTTAATTACAAATATTGTTTATTTTACACATAAACCTTAGGCCGAGGTGAGGCTGATTAGAAAATCAAGTACAAGCCAAATATACTGCATGAGAAAAGACTCATAAAAAACAAACAAAAAAGTACAATTATGCTGTACTAAAATAAATTAAAACTTAATGAAGAATTATATGTTTAAGTAAACTTTCAATAAAATTCAAGTGCAAATGAAAATACACCTACACCACTTTAGTCATAATGTTTGTGCTTAAAGTGCCAGTAGAGTGGAAAAACAAGCTGACTTTATATTTTATATGCTTAATTGTGTTACATTGTATCCATTTAACCAGCGGTGCCCACACTTCAATTTGAGGTGATCTATCTTGTTTTCATATGTATATATATGTATATATATGTATATATATATACAAAACCCGTTTCCATATGAGTTGGGAAATTGTGTTGGATGTAAATATAAACGGAATACAATGATTTGCAAATCCTTTTCAACCCATATTCAGTTGAATATGCTACAAAGACAACATATTTGATTTTCAAACTGATAAACTTTTTTTTTTTGCAAATAATCATTAACTTTAGAATTTGATGCCAGCAACACGTGACAAAGAAGTTGGGAAAGGTGGCAATAAATACTGATAAAGTTGAGGAATCCTCATCAAACACTTCTTTGGAACATCCCACAGGTGTGCAGGCTAATTGGGAACAGGCCGGTGCCATGGTTGGGTATAAAAGCAGCTTCCATTAAATGCTAAGTAATTCACAAACAAGGATGGGGCGAGGGTCACCAATTTGGAAGCAAATTGTCGAACAGTTTAAGAACAACATTTCTCAACGAGCTACTGCAAGGAATTTAGGGATTTCACCATATACGGTCCGTAAAATTATCAAAAGGTTCAGAGAATCTGGAGAAATCACTGCACGTAAGCCATGATATTATAGACCGTTGATCCCTCAGGCGGTACTGCATCAAAAACAGACATCAGTGTGTAAAGGATATCACTACATGGGGTCAGGAACACTTAATAAAACCACTGTCAGTAACTACAGTTGGTTGCTACATACGTGAGTGCAAGTTAAAACTCTGCTCTGCAAAGCAAAACCCATGTGTCAACAACACCAAGGAACGCCGCTGGCTTCGCTGGGCCCCAGCTCATCTAAAATGGACTGATGCAAAGTGGAAAAGTGTTCTGTGGCCTGACGAGTCCACATTTCAAATTGTTTTTGGAAATATTCGACATCCTGTCATCCGTAACAAAGAGGCAACTAGCCATCCGGATTGTTATAGGCGCGAAGTTCAAAAGCCAGCATCTGTGATGGTATGGGGGTGTATTAGTGCCCAAGGCATGGGTAACTTACACATATGTGAAGGCACCCTTAATGCTGAAAGGTCCATACAGGTTTTGGAGCAACCTATGTTGGGCGGAATAGCTCGTTTGGTAGAGTGGCCGTGCCAGCAACTTGAGAGTTGCAGGTTTGATTTCCGCTTGTGCCATCCTAGTTACTGCAGTTGTGTCCTTGGGCAAGACACTTTACCCACCTGCTCCCAGTGCCACCCACACTGGTTTAGATGTAACTTAGATATTGGGTGTCACTATGTAAAGCGCTTTGAGTCACTTGAGAAAAGCGCTATATAAATATAATTCACTTCACTATGTTGTCATCCAACCAACATTATCATGGACGCCCCTGCTTATTTCATTAAGACAATGCCAAGCCACGTGTTACAACAGCGTGGTTTCGTAATAAAAGAGTGCGGGTACTTTCCTGGCCCGCCTGCAGTCCAGACCTGTCTCCCACCGAAAATGTGTGGCGCATTATGAAGCGTGAAATACGACAGCGGAGACCCCAGATTGTTGAACAACTAAAGCTCTACATAAAACAAGAATGGGAAAGAATTCCACTTTCAAAGCTTCAACAATTAGTTTCCTCAGTTCCCAAACGTTTATTGAGTTTTGACAAAAGAAAATGTGATGTAACACAGTGGTGAACATGCCCTTTTCCAACTACTTTGGCACGTGTTGCAGCCATGAAATTCTAAGTTAATTATTATTTGCAAAAAAAATAAAGTTTATGAGTCTGAACATCAAATATCTTGTTTTTGTAGTACCTTCAACTGAATATGGCTTGAAAATGATTTGCATTCGGGCAGAAGGCGTGGTACACCCTGGACAAGTCGATCGACTCGTCAAAATTATTCTAGATTATAAATGATGCCACTCATATAGATATTAGGAGGATTTAGCCATACGTCTAGAAGGTGTTTATCTTTGGCATTTAGTTAATACCCAGAGATTGAGACAAACACACAATCGAAGAAATTGTCTGCAGGGAGCCTTGTCCTTTGTGTGCATCATGATTATTTATTTGCATAAACTGGAAGATATGAATATGCTATCAGTCGTCATCGAAGTGAGAGCAGACATCGTACTGTAAATAATCACTTTATTATGTTAGCAGTTTGTATTTCTTGTTAAGAACTCCGCAATACTGCTACATGATGCTTAGTATTTCATGGAAGCTGTATATTTTTAGTAGAGCTTCTAACATGTATTAATTCTCCTTATATTAAATCTCAACAATTTAAGGTATTGGATCATAATTTTTCCCAAATTAATCGTTGTTGCTCTCACAAAGTCTTCATCATTTGCATTGTTGTTGGTAGGGAAGGGATCTGCGATTCCTACCGCTACATCACGCGATCACGTGACTGGCTAGCTCATTATCTCTCAAAATGGTTCAGGAATTTTCATGAGACCGATACTTTTTTGATCATATCTATTTACTCGCAAACTTTGGAAGTCTTTCGGTGTCATACATCAGATATATACAGTATGATAATAGCTTCAATATAGTGGCAACTTATTTTTCCACTCTACTGGTACTTAAAGGTACTCCGGCTTCCTCCCTCATCCAAAGACGTGCACCTGGGGATAGGCTGATGGGCAACTTTAAATTGTCCCTAGTGTGTGAATGTGTGTGTGATTGCTTGTTTGTCTATCTGTGCTGGGAACGGCATTTCTCTCTGACTTTAGCTTCAAACTTCTTCTGTTTGTTTGATATTATCATTACTGCCACACAAGGTGGAAAAGTGTATTACAACTGAGTGCCGTTGAGGCCCATACGGACCACAGCTGAGGAACAGATATTTTTTTGGCTGACCTATCTGGTTCAATACATTTAGTGTATAGACAAGCAGCGTCATAAGAACATTAAAAAGTTTAAGTTTCAATAAATCAATCAATCAATCCAAGTTTATTTATATAACCCTAATTTACGAGTGTCTCAAAGGGCTGCACAAGCCACAATGACATCCTCGGCTCAGATCCCACATCAGGGCAAGGAAAAACTCAACCCAATGGGCCACAATGGGTAACCTTGGAGGTGACCGAAGATGTGGGGAGCCCCCCTGGGCGACCGGTGCAATGAACGTTGAGTGGATCAAGTTCATCGTGTGAGAGTCCAGTCCATAGTGGGGCCAGCAGGAGATCATCTTGAGTGGAGACAGGTCAGCAGCGCAGAGACGTCCCCAACTGATGCACAGATGAGTGGTCCAACCCGGGTCCCGACTTTGAACAGCTAGCGACTTATTCGTTGTCACCTAATCTGTGCCCACCCTCTCCACAAAGGAGCAGAAAAGAGACGGCAGATCAACTGGTCTAAAAGGGAGGTCTATTTAAAGGCTAGAGCAGGGGTCGGGAACCTTTTTGGCTGAGAGAGCCAAAAATCCAAATATTTTTAAAATGTATTTCCGTAAGAGCCATATAATAGTTTTTTCAACACTGAACACAACTAAACACGTGTATTTTTAAGTAAGACCAACATTTGCAGAGTATAACAGGTCTCTTATTTTTTTAATAACATTATTCTGAAGCTAATTGTGGAGGGGGCGTGGCATGCAGGCCTGCAGCGAAGCGGGGTGTGCCAGGACCGTAGACGGCCCACCTGGGCCTTGTTATCTAATCACCTGTCGCTCTGTTATACGCAGCAGCCAGGAAGAGAGACGGGGTTGGGGCTGGAGCCAGAGCGCAAGCGAGAAGGAAAGAGAAAAAGATAATTGCTGGAAAGCAACCGAGAGTCTTATTTAAAAATAAAACAATATTTAAACCCTGAAACAGGCTCTCATGTCAGTGCTTGGTGGTCTGAAGAACCCCCAGGATTGCAAGCCCCACATTAACCAATAATAAATAAATAACTTCTTACCATTATGCAACTTCTTCAACAGGTGCAGTAGAAAATGAATGGATGGATTAAAAATTAATGTTTTATATTTTGAACGAAATTTTTAACACTTTGATTACAAGTGGAATTATTTATTACTTATTGTGTTAAGCAATGTCAGCTCAGATTTATCCGAGAGCCAGATGCAGTCATCAAAAGAGCCACATCTGGCTCGCGAGCCATAGGTTCCCTACCCCTGGGCTAGAGTATACAAATGAGTTTTAAGATGGGACTTAAATGCTTCTAGTTTGTGTTACATCAAACAATCCAAGGAACTTGCATCATCTGCACTACATCGCACAAGTTCTACCTTTATTGCTGACTTTCCATCTGTCATATCTAGTGAGATTTCACTACAGTAGCGGTTTGACAGGTAAAGCGCCACAAGTACACTCTCTACCGCAGATGAAATCTGCCAGGCTTGACTGATGACGCTAAGAGTATTTGTTGTTGTTGTAGGTTACTGGGACAATCTGTTTCAGAGGCTCAGTTTTCTTTTATTATCACGCAGCCAGGCAGCACAGATGTTTATGAGAAATAATTGAATCACTTTCAATAACTTGCAGGGTTGATCCTAATATTTTGTCTTTCTGTTTTCATTGCAACTTTTGAGTCTGATGATTCATTTTTATTCATTACATGGCACAAAAAGGTTTGACTTAGTTTGCCTCAATTCTTAAGAGGAGAGTAGGGATTCAAAGTCATGTATACAGTAGAACTGCTGGAATGGAACTGCTTTAATTTGCGATTATTACACAGTGAACAGGGTGAGCAGACGCGTTTGGCCTCAGTTTGTGTATTTACTGACGACCGTAGAAATAATTTACATATTAACAATTAAAATATAATTACACAGTATGAGTAGAGTCCCTCGTAAAGTCCTTGTGCATTACTCTTATCAAGTCACTGCAGAGGAATCAAACTGTAACACTTATTGCTGAGGTCCTCCTTATGTCGCACTGTAGTACAGGAAGCCAATTAAAATTTGCCGAGATAAACTTCAGGCTGAATTTGAAATGCTTAAGGACAGTGGACTTGCTCATTTCATGCAGTTTGAATACATGTGAAGTGACAGCCATGCACGTCCGCACAAGCAGGGCTATGTTTCACTTTAATTTGCCTAAAACAACACTGATGCACTGTCAACGGGCATAATGAGATACGCCTCATAAACGTCTATGTCTATACTCTTTGTCATCCACAGAATCACCATGTTGGATAACGGAAGCCTTCGCATTTCCAATGTTTCTAAAACCGATGCTGGTCTCTACACGTGCGTTGCCAGAAACCAGTTTGGTGTAGCAAGCAGTGCCGGGAGTCTTTTGGTGAAAGGTAAAAAGTTTATTTTGTATTTTGATTGGTTGATCTCTCTTCCCCTTTGGGCTTGAATTACTAAAGGTTTGCGTGTACTCAATCACGTGCAAACCTGATGTGCAAAGTGGACTGCATCTGTTTAGGGATGGCGTAGTGGGTAGAGCGGCCGTGCCAGAAACCTGAGGGTTGCAGGTTCGCTTCCCACCTATTGACATCCAAATCGCTGCCGTTGTGTCCTTGGGCAGGACATTTCACCCTTGCCCCCGGTGCCGCTCACACTGGTGAATGAATGATGAATGAATGATTGGTGGTGGTCGGAGGCGCCGTAGGTGCAAACTGGCAGCCACGCCTCCGTCAGTCTACCCCAGGGCAGCTGTGGCTACTGATGTAGCTTACCACCACCAGGTGTGAATGAATGATGGGTTCCAACTTCTCTGTGAGCGCTTTGAGTATATAACAATAGAAAAGCGCGATATAAATCTAATCCATTATTATTATTATTATTATTATTATTATTATTATTATTATTACAAAGAGGCATGCAATCCAAACATATGCCCATCCTCAAAACACCCACAATACTGGGAGTAAATGATGCCAATATAATTATTACTCGTAATGTGATTGATCAACACTCATTGCCGTTTTGTGGGCGCTATTTTGCGTTTTATTTACACATGTGAAAAGAACGTGACAGTTCTACACACGGCTGCAGACGGACAAGAATCCTCCATCCTAACATTTTGGTCATGAGATACATTTTTTATTCAGCAACATCATGTTATAATTTTATAGCAGCTAGAGGACTTAAGGGGCAGATTAAAACAAATTCAATTGATGCGATTTGGTGTCCTTTAGATCAGTGGTTCTCAAATGGGGGTACGCGTACCCCTAGGGGTATTGAAGGTATGCCAAGGGGTACGTGAGATTTTTTCTATATATTCTAAAAATAGCAAAAAATCAAATTTCCTTTATAAATGTATTCATTAGGTAATACTTCAACACAATATGAATGTAAGTTCATAAACTGAAAAAAAAATGCAACAATGCAATATTCAATGTTGACAGCTAGATTTTTTTGTGTACATGTTCCATAAATATTGATGTTAAAGATTTCTTTTTTTGTGAAGAAATGTTTAGAATGTAGTTGATGAATCCAGATGGATCTCTATTACAATCTCCAAACAGGACACTTTAAGTTGATGATTACTTCTATGTGTAGAAATCTTTATTTATAATTGAATCACTTGTTTATTCTTCAACAAGTTTTTATCCATCCATCCATTTTCTACCGCATATTCCCTTTGGGGTCGCGGGGGGCGCTGGTGCCTATCTCAGCTACAATCGGGCGGAAGGCGGATTACACCCTGGACAAGTCGCCAACTTATCGCAGTAAAAGTTTTTAGTTGTTTCGTAACAGTGCAAAATATTGCTCATTTGTAGTGGTCTTTCTTGAACTATTTGAAAAAAATAAATAAATACAGCACTATGTATTTATTTATATAAAATAACACGTTTTCAGTTATTTTTATATCTTTTTTTCCAAATAGTTCAAGAAAGTGCACTACAAATGAGCAATATTTTGCACTGTCATACAATGTAATGAATCAGAAACTGATGACATAGTGCTGTATTTTACTTCTTTATCTCTTTTTTTTCAACCAAAAATGCTTTGCTCTGATTAGGGGGTACTTGAATTAAAAAAAATTTCACAGGGGATACATCACTGAAAAAAGGTTGATAACCGCTGCTTTAGATCTTAATAACTTTTTTTTTTCACGTAGAATATATATTATTAAAATATTTCTTATATGAGAAAAACTTATTTAAGTATGCATTTTTTTTGCGTCTTGGGCGGAGTAAGTGCAGTCTCTCTTCCATGCACTTTCAGCGGTAAGAAAAAAAATTGTTGTCATTACAAATGCCCTGGCTAAAAACGAGAGGAGATTGAGCCTTTTCAATGTTCAACAACCATCCATTATATTGTAGGTCCTCCCAGTCTCTGAGACAATTTAAATAGAGGCTAAAAACTTATTTTTACTCCCTGGCATTCAAAACCAGGTGGATAGGATATCTTAGTTGTTTTTATTTCTTGTTTTATCCTTCTTTTTTTTTTTTTTATTTATTACATTTTAGTATTTTAGGTGATATATTCTGCATTTCTTTTAAAGTATACTTCACTACTGTATTTTATTCATCAAACCGTGTTACAATGTAAATGTGACTGATTGATTGATTGAAACTTTTGTTAGTAGATTGCACAGTACATATTCCGTACAACTGACCACTAAATGGCAACACCCGAATAAGTTTTTCAACTTGTTTAAGTTGGGGTCCACGTTAATCAATTCATGTTAGTGACACTAAGTGCCCCTTTTCTTATGTCTGTACACCACTTTGGCCAACCGGGGTTGTTTTTTTAAATTTGCTTTATAAATGAATAAACTGAACTGAACTGCACACCTGCTTCTAAAATGCTCATAAACAGTGTTAAATATCCACTCTTCATTTGAAAACACAGCAAAACCCCACAGGTAGGAGCATGATAAAATTAATGCTCAGTAAATGAGTGTCCCCGGGGTGATGCACCGTATTGTAAACGCTAGGTTTGTTCAGTGTACCGGTATTAGTATAGTACCGCGATACAAATGAATCATATTTGGTACTATACCGCCTCTAAAAAGTACAGGTCCCCCACCCGTCGTCGTCACGTCGGCTTTAAGACATGGTTTGGAAGTTGGATCCTCGCAGTCCCACTGTCAGACATGGCACAGGAGCCAAGCGTGCAGGTTCTAACAAGGTGTTATTAATCTTTAACCAATTTTTTATCTCCAGCAGGACGCGACTTTTCAGCCACATCCGTATCCCCTCTCCCCTCCTGCTCCCGGCCGCTTACTGTTAAAGACAACAGATGATTAGATTAACACGTACCACCTGTGAAATCTAATCACCTGCCAGCTGTGTCTCGCCGTAAGCACTGTCACGGCCCTGTCTGATGGTGCTCTTTCCTCAGCACCATGGACAGAAGTGGTGACCTTTGCTACTGCAGGCAGCGCTGGCCACATCTCCCTCCACACATAGCTAGCTTGCTAGCGGCCAATGTCTGTCCGCAGTCCGCAGTGTTTTAACCGCCTCGAAATTACAACTCATTGTCACCATGAAGAGAAGTCAAGTACGTCTGTGTCAAGTATCAACCACTTAGGATAAGTGATTGCTATCCATGCTTCATTACACACCTCAGCACACCAGAGTCATGATAATATTAAAATGGGTCCATAGTTGACAATTTCAAGACAAGATTTCACCATGTCCGATCATTGACCATTTAGGCGATGATCAACTTAACTTTGAATACTCTACACACAAGTGAATGAAGCGCATACTTACTCAATAGCCATACATGTCACACTAAGCGTGGCCGTATGAACAACGCCAACACTGTCATAAACGTGTCATGTAGTGAAATCATACTAAACAACAATGACAAACACATTTCTGGGAGAATATTTGCACCGCAACACAACAAACACTACAGAAAAAAAATCCCAAAATTCCCTGCAGCACCAACTCTTCCTGGACGCTACAATATAAAAAAACGCCATAGGTGGATCTACACCTAACATCTACTGTAATGATACCAGTACAAGAGTGCATCTAGTCAATACTACTATAAATACATTGATATTTTTTAGCATGACGACATTTTATTTTGTTCTTTTTTTTAATTTATAAACTAAGGAAATATGTCCCTGGACACATGAGAACTTTGAATATGACCAATGTCTGATCCTGTAACTACTTGGTATCGGATTGATATCCAAAGTTGTGATATCATCCAAAACTAATGTAAAATATCAAGCAAGAGAAGAATAAGTGATTATTACATTTTAAAGGCCTACTGAAACCCACTACTACCCACCACGCAGTCTGATAGTTTATATATCAATGATGAAATATTAACATTGCAACACATGCCAATACGGCCTTTTTAGTTTACTAAATTGCAATTTGAAATTTCCCGCGAAGTATCCTGTTGAAAATGTCGCGGAATGATGGCGCGTCCGCGTGACGTCACCGGTTGTAGCGGACATGTTCTTCCAGCCCGATCCAAGCTATAAGAAGTCTGCTTTAATCGCATAATTACACAGTATTCTTGACATCTGTGTTGCTGAATTTTTTGCAATTTGTTCAATTGATAATGGAGACTACAAAGAAGAAAGATGTTGGTGGAAAGCGGTGTATTGCGGTCGGCTGCAGCAAAACAAACACAGCCGTTGTTTCTTTGTTTACATTCCCTAAAGATGACGGTGAAGCTTTAATATGGATCAGAGCGGTCCAGCGAACATAGTTCTCTACCACATGTCAACCGGCAGGTTTCGGTGAGGAAATTGTGGTAATAAGTCGGCTCTTGCCGTAGACATGAGCGGAGCTAGTGTCGTCCCTCCTGCAGCTGTCAAAGAGGCAGCTGCGACTCTCTTGGCTCCTCCGTGGCTTTACTCAGAGACACTGGTGGTCACCACACCCCTCTGACTTTCAGGTATAACTATATAATCTCACTAAAACACTAGTAACACAATAAGCAGATAAGGGATTTTTCAGAATGATCCTAGTAAATGTGTCTATAACATCTGAATCGCTCACACTGCCCTCGTCTTTTATGTTTATTTATTTATTTTTTCTTGTAGTCCTTCATTCTCACTATCCTCATCCACAAATCTTTCATCCTCGCTCAAATGAATGGGGAAATTGTCGCTTTCTCGGTCCGAATCGCTCTAGCTGCTGGTGGCCATGATTGTAAACAATGTGCGGATGTGAGGAGCTCTACAACCAGTGACGTCACGCGCACATCGTCTGCTACTTCCGGTACATGCAAGGCTTTTTTATTAGCGACCAAAAATGTGCGAACTTTATCGTCAATGTTCTCTACTAAATCCTTTCAGCAAAAATATGGCAATATCGCGAAATGATCAAGTATGACACATACAATGGACCTGCTATCCCCGTTAAAATAAGAAAATCTTATTTCAGTAGGCCTTTAAAAGAAGTGTAGATAGAACATGTTGAAACAGGGAAAAAAAACAGATATTAACAGTAAATGTACAAGCAGATGACTAATTCATCTTCTACCACTTGTCCTTAATAATCCATCCATCCATCGAGTTTCTACCGCTTATTCCCTTTGGGGTGGCGGGGGGCGCTTGTGCCTATCTCAGCTACAATTGGGCGGAAGGCGGTGTACACCCTGGACAAGTCGCCCCCTCATCGCAGTGTCCTTAATAATTTTGACAAAAATATAGAATGATAAATGACACAATATGTTACTGCATAGGTCAGCAGCTAAATTAGTCTTTATTTGCTTACTTACTACTAAAAGACAAATTGTCTTATATGTTCACTATTTTATTTAAGGACAAACTTGCAATAACAAACATATGTTTAATGTACCGTAAGATTTTTTGGTCAAATAAAGCCAATAATTAAATTTTTTGTGGCCCCCTTTATTCAGAAAAGTGCCGAAAAGTACCGAAATACATTTTGGTACCGGTACCGAAATACATCTTGGTACCGGTACCAACATATTGGTATCGGGACAACACTAGTACACGCAAAGTCCTTATTTACTGTATATGAGACACTGCACCATTTTCCAATTGCACGCGTAGTGTTAGTAGATCACATGCACCACACCCACTAATAGTACAGGCTATTTTATAGATTGTACAGGATGTCTATCGCGCGTGGTATTTATATCTTAGTAAATGAGGCCCTTTGTGTTTCATGCCAATTACTTAATGCTTAGTTGTAAATCAAACAAAAATCTCATGACCTAAGTTTGCTCACTTATAGTCGTCTCTTCTCACACATCGCGCCTCATTCTGTGAGACTGATATACAATCCAATTAGGTAGCCAGGGACTGCTCATGGAAATTAGCTATTTAGGTATAATCTGGTGCAGTACATATCTGTCTTTGAGCTCAATGTCTCTGTGCATTGTTCCTTCAAATAAAGACTAAACTGAACTAAACTAATTAGTTGATGCTCAAAGGCTTTTTCGAAGTCATCTAAATGAAACTCCTCTGCTATGTAATGAGTTATATGGGCCGTTCACACATTTCACGTTTAAAAGGCAATTTGTGGCGTTTCTCAAAACACTGTAAAGAAGCTTACTAGCAATGGCGGAAAGCTTTTCTCAACATGGCTCAGTAATATACCACTGATCTCCCCAAAACGTGGCATAGTCCTCCGCCCTCTACTCCTTATCTACCACAGTGCCTTACGTCGCTCCCTAATGAGCTCGTAATGGTTCCGTATTTACCTCTGCCACCGCCGTGAAGTTACCGTGTTCACGTTATGAATGTCCGGGAGGAAAATGTGACTGGCAGATTATGTCGGTGTTAAGTTAAATTTAAAGAACCACTGATAGTCACACACACACTTGGTGTGGTGAAATTACCCTCTGCATTTGACCCATCCCCTTGTTCCACCCCCTGGGAGGTGAGGGGATCAGTGAGCAGCAGCGGTGGCCGCGCTCGGGAATAATTTTGGTGATTTGACCCCCAATTTGAACTTTTGATCCTGAGTGCCAAGCTGGCAGGTAATGGGTCCAATTTGTAATGTCTTTGGTATGACTCGGCCGGGGTTTGAACTCACCAATCTCAGATCTACCAATCTCAGGGCGGACTTTCTAACCACAAAACTGCCTTTCTTTCCTTTACAAGGTGAAAGGCGGTTTTGAACATAGCCCATTTCAAACCGCCATAAAAGTTTTAACATAATTTTATCGTTTTTTTAGAGTTAGACAGATGACCATGTTTTGTGTTCGTTGTTAACACGGTTTTTGGATTGTCATATCGCCATCTAAACAGCAATGTGTGAATGCCCCTTATACGTCTTCTAAAGCAGGGATCTCAAACTCAATTTACCTGGGGGCCACTGGATGCAGAAACTGAGTGAGGCTGGGTCGCAAGAAAAGATGTCCTAAAAAAATCTAACATGCACTTTTTAATGAATTCACCTTCTTTGAATGGCTTTCCCGCCCTTGCAACATACTTGCCAACTCTCATGATCTTTCCGGGAAACACCCGTATATCAGTGCCCCTCCCGACAATCTCCCGTGGCAATTATTGTCTCAGTTATCACCCGGACAACAATATTAAGGGCGTGCCGTGATTGCACTGCGTCCTCTACAATCTGCCGTCTTGTCCGCTTTTCCACCATTCAAACAGTACAATAGGGGGCGGGTTTGGGGGCAATGGAGGTGTATATTGTAGCCCGTAAGCGTTAGGGCTGCATGGGATTCTGGGTATTTGTTCTGTTGTGTTTATGTTGTATTACAGTGCGGATGTTCTTCCAAAATGGGTTTGTCATTTTTGTTTGGTGTGGGTTCACATTGTGGAACATATTTTTAACAGTGTTAAACTTGTTTATACGGCCACCCTCAGTGTGACCTGTATGGCTGTTGATCAACTATACCTTGCAGTCGCTCATTACGTCTACAGAAGTCAAATACAACATGTGGCTAAACTGGCACGCTGTTTATACAGGTTGTAGAGGACTCGAAGGACAGTGCCTCCACGCTGTCCCCTTAATATTGTTGTTAAGGTGAAATTTGGGAGAATGATTACCCTCGGTGGTGCACAGAAAATTGAGACTCTCCCTGAAAAATCGAGGTTATGCAAGTATGATGTTTTGTGCCATTCATATAAAACTCGTGGGCCTCACCAACATTAAATTTTCACATTAAGGTGCAGGGTGCAAAATAACGTCTCGTGGGCCGCAATTGGCCCGCGGGCCGCATGTTTGAGACTGCTGTTCTAAAGGGTCCGTATGTTATACCTCCTCAGGACAGATCTGATCCGCGGGCCCATTTGAAAATCAACCCAATAGCATACACATCTTGTATAACACATTTGACACAGGAGGCCCCAGTGCTATTAATAAGATTTATAGCATCAACCATTCTTCCTAAGGGTGTCACATTACCTCCAAAAGTAGCAATAATGTAATTTGTACATGACTGAAAAATTACGCCACTCATTAAAGGGGACCTATTATGCAAAACCATCTTCAGAAGTCCCAAAATTTGAAATCCAACCATGGAGGCATGGTGGATATTTTTATAAACCAAAAAAAAGTTGCTTTCCTTCATACTTGCTCCAAACTAGCCGTTTTTCTAATAGGTGACGTCAGCGGATATCTCCACATATGGTAATGTTTTACCCGAAGAGTTTTGCGCGAGACCGCCTTTGTAGTCAATAAGCTCCTTCTTTTTCACTATCCTCTAAATGTGGGGCAGACTGTCTCATACATCATCTGTTGTTGCCATTTCTAATTAACTTAGCATATAGTTGGGGCGGCATAGCTCGGTTGGTAGAGTGGTTGTGCCAGCAACTTGGGAGTTGCAGGTTCGATTCCCACTTCCGCCATCCTAGTCACTGCCGTTGTGTCCTTGGGCAAGACACTTTACCCACCTGCTCCCAGTTCCACCCACACTGGTTTAAATGTAACTTATATATTGGGTTTCACTATGTGAAGCGCTTAGAGTCACTAGAGAAAAGCGCTATATAAATATAATTCACTTCACTTCAGTTCTAACGTATATCTGTCAGTAATCTCAGACGGGGAGAAGACGCAGTCGAAGTGGAGCCATGTAAATGAGACCGCCCACAAAACGGTGCATCCTGAAGAGATGGTCAAAAAGCAGCTTGAAGATGTAAAACCTAATCAATGTAAAATATGGTCCAAAGAACCCCCATTACATGTGATGTAGACCAGTGTTTTTTTAACCATAGAGCCAAAGCCTATTGTTGGGCCGAGGGCGCCTGCTTAAGGGTAACCAAAAATGTATCGTCTGTGTTTCCTCTGGACCGGAGCGGTAATCAGTTGTAATACACTTTATTACCACATGTGGCAGTAATGACAGTAAAGAAACAAACAAGACGCCTCGAGCTAAAGTCAGAGAGAAGTTTAAGTGGAAAAGTATGAATAAAGTGATTACTTTGATTTTATCAACAGTTTAGTTAAGGAACATATATTATCGATTTTGCTATAATGTATTTATTTTACCAATGATTGTATGTAAATGTATATTTCATCAGTTTTATGAATCCGTTCTTTTGCAGTATATTTATTTTTTTAATCCGCCTGACCAAAGCCTTGATAATAATCATTGCGATTAACAAATGCTTTCATATTATTTGACAAGGTGTATCCTGTTAAACTGTAAGTAGGTTAGCTATAATTATTGTTTATCATTCAAGTCAAGAGTGATATTATTAATTCGGTGTTAATATTAGAATGGGCCGTGGGCCCATTTTTGGTGGAAAAGTTGGACCCCGAAGTCAAAAAGCTTAGGATCCCCTGACGTAGACCACAAGGTAGTGTTTCAAATGTAGAAAATAATAATATTACCCTCTTTAAACTCTGTCTGTACAGAATAACATGAAAGATAACACAGTGATAATGACAACAAGGCACACTGGAAAATGATTGCTCTACAGACACATGCTCAAACCAACTCTTCATGATTCCCTGTGGGATTCCCAAAGGGCTTAGTTAACAACTGTACCCTATTTAAGTGCTTATTGGTGATTCCTCTTCACATCCACTTTAAATTGCTAATAACGATTTCACAGCCCACCTATTCTTCCGACGCATATCTCTTTACAATTAAGTTTACGAAATGAATCACTTTATGATCCACCGGTTCAGATGTAACTTCGATAATGGGTTTCACTATGTAAAGCGCTTTGAGTCCCTAGAGAAAAGTGCTATATAAATATAAATCACTTCACTTCACTTCACTTCACTATGGTCGTAATAGTAAGGTTTTTCTGGCATCGGTGGCCGTGTCAACAGCTTGGTAGAATTTGCATGGTGCTCTTCTGTGCTTTTCACTTGGCTTTAGGAGGACAGGGTGACATAACATAAAAAATACATTTGAATAAAAAAAAATATATATATATATATATATATATATATAATATACATCTATATACAGTGGGGCAAAAAAGTCTTTAGTCAGCCGCCGATTGTGCAAGTTCTCCCACTTAAAATGATAACAGAGGTGTGTAATTTTCATCATAGGTACACTTCAACTGTGAGAGACAGAATGTGAAAAAAAAATCCAGGAATTGATATTGTAGGAATTTTAAATAATTTATTTGTAAATTTGGGTGGAAAATAAGTATTTGGTCAACCATTCAAAGCTCTCACTGATGGAAGGAGGTTTTGGCTCAAAATCTCAAGATACATGGCCCCATTCATTCTTTCCTTAACACGGATTAATCGTCATGTCCCCTTAGCAGAAAAACAGCCCCAAAGCATGATGTTTCCACCCCCATGCTTCACAGTGGGTATGGTGTTCTTGGGATACAACTCAGTATTCTTCTTCCTCCAAACATGACGAGTTGAGTTTGTACCAAAAAGTTCTATTTTTCATCTGCCCACATGACATTCTCCCAATCCTCTGCTGTATTATCCATGTATCCATTTTGGTATAAACTCAACTCGTTGTGTTTGGAGGAAGAAGAATACTGAGTTGCATCCCAATACATATATACTATATATATATATATATATATATATATATATATATATATATATATATATATATATATATATATATATATATATACTGTATATATATTAGAGTATATATATATATATATATATATATATATATGTATATATATACATACTGTATATATATTAGAGATGCGCGGTTTGCGGTCTCATCCACGGATAGATTCGGGCGGGTGGCGGTTGAACCATTTAGAAAATATTTGATATACATGGTTCAGGGATCGGTATCCTTTACCATTCAAAGAGCCATTTAGGACCCGGGTCACAAAGCGAAGAAGACAATAGGAGACGCAAACATTCCCTAGAATGACTGCCGGCAGTCACCCAGTTAATAAGTATAAGGGCCTGCTATGAAGCCATTGACTTTGTCGCCTTCTACAGCATGTACGATCTGCTTGTCAGTCCAGCAACATGTGTGTGGCTTACGCAGACACACGCACATGACTGCAAGGCATACATGGTTACACAGAGTACTATAATGGTTGTGATATAAACAATTTTAACACTCTCAGTAATATGCGCCACGCTGTGAAGCCACACCAAATAAGAATGACAAACACATTTCGGGAGAACATCCTCCCAGTAAATAAATGGGTTGTACTTGTATAGCGCTTTTCTACCTTCAAGGTACTCAAAGCGCTTTGACACTACTTCCACATTTACCCATTCACACACACATTCACACACTGATGGAGGGTTAGCTGCCATGCAAGGCGCCAACCAGCACCCATCAGGAGCAAGGGTGAAGTGTCTTGCTCAGGACACAACGGACGTGACGAGGTTGGTACTAGGTGGGATTTGAACCAGTGACCCTCGGGTTGCGCACGGGCACTATCCCACTGCGCCACCCCGTCCCAACATAAATGCAACAAATACCCAGAATCATTTGTATCCATGACACAACCTAACTATTATATACACCCCGCTAGCAGCAAACCCCGCCACCCCCCACACACCCCCGTGCATCGGTAAGGTGGACGGGGTTGGGGGCGCGGGGGTGTTAAATATATTCTGGAAGTGTCACGGATGCAAAGGATTATGGGTATTTTGTGTGTTGCGTTTATGTTGTGTTACTGTGAGGATGTTCTCCCGAAATGTGTTTGTCATTCTTGTTTGGTGTGGCTTCACAGCATGGCGCATATTAGTAAGAGTGTTAAAATTGTTTATATCACAACCATCAGTGTACTCTGTATCACCCAGTATGCCTTTCAATCTTGTACGTGTGATTGCGGAAGCGGCATACAACATGTTGCTGGACTAACAATTGGCTTGTATATGTTGTTGAAGGTGTCAAAGGCAATGGCTTCACAGCACGCCCTTATTCTTGTCATCAGGATGATCATCATTGTTATTTGCGAGAACGTTAGCAGCTCCAATTGTCTTCTTTACTCTGTGAAACGGGTTTAAATAGCTCTTTGAGTGGTAAAGGTGGCCAACCTATTATGTATTTCAATGGGTGGGCGGTTGCGGTTCTGATAAAATGATGGTTCGGGTGGACGGCAGGTGGATGACGACCTTGGTGATGCGGTTGCGGATGATATAATTGCCTATCCGCGCATCTCTAGTATATATATATCTATATATATATATATATATATATATATATATATATATATATATATATATATATATATATATATTTATATATATATATATATATATATATATATATATAATATATATATATATATATATATATATATATATATATGTGTGTGTGTGTGTGTGTGTGTATACATTTATGTATATGTAGGTATAAACATATATATATATGTGCATATATATATATAATATACAAACCCTGTTTCCATATGAGTTGGTAAATTGTGTTAGATGTAAATAAAAACGGAATATAATGATTTGCAAATCATTTTCAACCCATATTCAGTTGAATATGCTACAAAGACAACATATTTGATGTTCAAACTCATAAACACTTTTTTTTTTGCAAATCATTAACCTTAAAATTTGATGCCAGCAACACGTGACAAAGAAGTTGGGAAAGGTGGCAATAAATATTGATAAAGTTGAGGAATTCTCATCAAACACTTATTTGGAACATCCCACAGGTGTGCTGGCTAATTAGTAACAGGTGGGTGCCATGATTGGGTATAAAATCAGCTTCCGTGATATCCTCAGTCATTCACAAACAAGGATTGGGAAACGGTCACCACTTTGTGAACAAATGCGTGAGCAAATCGTCAAACAGTTTGAAAATAACATTTTTAAACGGGCTATTGCAAGGAATTTAGGAGTTTCACCATCCATGGTCCGTAATACCATCAAAAGGTTAAGAGAATCTGGAGAAATCACTGCACGTAAGCGGTGATATAACGGACCTTCGTTCCCTCAGGCGGTACTGCATCAAAAAGCGACATCAATCTCTAAAGGATATCACCTAATGGGCTCAGGAACACTTCAGAAAACCTGTAACTACAGTTTGTTGCTACATCTGTAAGTGCAAGTTAAAATTCTACTATGCAAAGCCAAAGCCATTTATCAACAACATCCAGAAACGCCGCCGGCTTCGCTGGGCCCGAGCTCAGCTAAGATGGACTGATGCAAAGTGGAAAAGTGTTCTGTGGTCTGACGAGTCCACATTTCAAAATGTTTTTTGGAAACTGTGAACATCGTGTCCTCCGGACCAAAGAGGAAAAGAACCATCAGGACTGTTCTAGGTGCAAAGTTGAAATGCCAGTATTTGTGAAGGTATGGGGTGTACTAGTGGCAAAGGCATGGGGAACGTACACATCTGTGAAGGCACCATTAATGCTGAAAGGTACATACAGCTTTTGGAGCAACATATGCTGCCATCCAAGCAACGTTATCATGGACGCCCTTGCTTAGTTCAGCAAGACAATGCCAAGTCTAGACTGGCTTGCCTGTAGTCCAGACCTGTCTCCCATTGAGAATGTGTTGCGGATTATGAAGCCTAAAATACCACATTAGTGCCCAAAGCATGGGTAACTTACACATCTGTGAAGGCACCATTAATGCTGAAAGGTACATACAGGTTTTGGAACAACATATGCTGCCATCTAAACGCCGTCATTTCCATGGATGCCCCTGCTTTTTCAGCAAGACAATGCCAAGCCACATTCAGCACGTGTTACAACAGCGTGGCTTTGTGAAAAAAGAGTGTGGGTACTTTTCTGGCCCGCCTGCAGTCCACACTTGTCACCCATCGAAAATGTGTGGCGCATTATGAAGCGTAAAATACGACGGTGGAGACTGTTGAACCTCTGAAGCTCTACATAAAACAAGGATGGGAAATAATTCCACTTTCAAAACTTCAACAATTAGTTTCCTCAGTTCCCAAACGTTTATTGAGTATTGTTAAAAGAAAAGGTGATTTAACACAGTGGTGAACATGCCCTTTCCCAACTACTTTGGCACGTGTTGCAGCCATAAAATTCAAAGTTAATTATTATTAGCAAAAAATAAAGTTAATGAATTTGAACATGCAAACTCCACACAGAAAGATCCCGAGCCTGGATTTGAACCCAGGACTGCAGGAACTTCGTATAGTGAGGCAGACGCACTAACCCCTCTGCCACCGTGAAGCCCCCGTGAATGTGTGGGTTCCCTCCGGGTACTCCGGCTTCCTCACACTTCCAAAGACATGCACCTGGGGATAGGTTGATTGGCAACACTAAAATTGGCCCTAGTGTGTGAATGTGAGTGTGAATGTTGTCTGTCTATCTGTGTTGGCCCTGTGATGAGGTGGCGACTTGTCCAGGGCGTACCCCGCCTTCTGCCCGATTGTAGCTGAGATAGGCGCCAGCACCCCCCGCAACCCCGAAAGGAATAAGCGGTAGAAAATGGATGGATGGATGGAATTTGAACATCAAATATCTTGTCTTTGTAATGCATTCAATTGAATATGGTTTAAAAAGGATTTACAAATGATTGTATTTTGTTTATATTTACATCTAACACAATTTCCCAACTCATATGGAAACGGGGTTTGTATACATGTACATATATGTATGTATGTATATATATATATATATATATATATATATGTATATTTTGTGTATGTATGTATGTGTGTATATATATATATATATATATATATATATATCAATCAATCAATCAATGTTTACTTATATAGCCCTAAATCACTAGTGTCTCAAAGGGCATACATATATACATATATATATATATATATATATATATATATATATATATATATATATATATATATATATATATATATATATATATATACGTACATATATATATATATATATATATATATATATATACATATATAGTGACCCAGCAAGGAACATCCCGCTAGGCTCCCCAGGGTATGTGCCCAGACCCTCAGAACCATCAGCCATGTTTGATACATCACCACCCAAGATCCAGCGGGCAAGATCTGCTTCAACACCAGGCCCGAACGGAATACCGTACAGGCTGTATAAGAACTGCCCAGGAGTGTTGAAGCTGTTATGGACCCTGATGAGAATCGCCTGGACGCAGCAGACCATACCATCCGAATGGCAGAGGGCAGTGGCAGTTTCCATTCGCAAACAACAGAATGCTAAGACCATCGAGCAGTTTAGGAGCATAGCCCTACTGAATGTGGAGGGAAAAGTCTTCTTTTCTGTGATGGCGAGAAGAATGACTACCTACCTCACGGAGAACAACTACATTGACACCAGCTGCCAGAAAGCCGGGATTCCAGGTTTTCCTGGTTGCGTAGAGCATGCGGCAATCATTTGGGAACAGATCCAGACCACCAAGAGGGAGAAGAAAGATCTGCACGTCATATGGTTAGATCTAGCCAATGCCTATGGGTCAGTGCCACACCTGCTCATAGACTATATCATGGAATTCTTCTACATCCCAGATAACATCAGGACCATGATCAAGATCTACTTCCAGGACATGCACATGTGCTTTGCACTGAAGAATGTGATCACTGGCTGGCAACAACTGGAGGTAGGGATCGCAATGGGATGCTCCATCTCACCCATCCTCTTCGTGACAGCTTTCGAGGTCATCCTGATCGGGGCAAGGCAGGTGGGTGGTGTCCGGCTGCCTGAAGGCCAGAGGCTACCTAAGGAGCTATATGGACGACATCACCTGCCTGCTACGAACCACCCCATGCACATCCAGACTACTTAAGAGGCTGGATGAGCTGATCACCTGGGCCAGGATGAAGTTCAAGGCTCAGAAGTCAAGGACCCTCTCAATGCGAAAGGGGGAGAGAAACGACCGAGTCACCTTCACCATGAGCGGAGAAGACATCCCACGCATTGTGGATCAGCCCATCCAAAGCCTGGGAAGACTCTATACACCTGGTCTCTCAGACAAGGACATGGGAAAAATCATTCTCCAGCAGCTTTCAGAGGGCCTGTCTAAGATCGATGCAAGCCAGCTACCTGGGAAATACAAGCTGTGGTGTTATCACTTCACCCTGTACCCAAGGATGATGTGGCCTATGAAACTGTGTGAAGTCACGTCATCTGCCGTAAGTCGGATGGAATCCAAAGCCAACTCTTTCATCCGAAAATGGCTTGGCCTGCCACGGTGCTTCTCAGCTGCTGGCCTGTATGGATGGAACTCACTCCAGCTACCCCTTAAATCTATCACCCTGGGCTACCGGCAAGAGAAGGCAACGCTGGTGATGGAGTTAAGGGACTCCTCCGACAGGGCAGTGGCGGATGCAAATGCCAGAGTTGAGACTGGAAGGAAGTGGAGGTCCAAGGAGGAGGTCCAGAAGGCGATAGGGAGACTGCAACATCAAGAAGTCGTGGGCATGGTCCAAACAGGCCGGGCAGGCCTTGGATGGAACGATCCACCAATCCTATGGTCTAAGGCAGGCAGGAAGGAGAGGAAGGACCTTGTTGTTGCTGAGGTCACCAGGATTGAGCAGGAGGAGCTTAGAGTAAGGTCTGTGGCACAAGGGCAGCAGGGGAGGTGGACAACTTGGAAGGGTGTCTCGAGCCGAGCAATCAGCTGGGCAGATTTCTGGAAACTACCACAGGCTCGGCTCAGTTTCCTCATCAGGGCAACATACGACACTCTCCCGAGCCCTAAAAACCTCCACCAATGGCTTGGCACAGAACAATCCTGCGACCTCTGCGGGACCATCAATGCCTCACTTCAGCATGTTCTTTCAGGCTGCAAAATGTCTCTGACACAGGGTCGGCTCAGATGGCGGCACGACCAAGTACTCAACAAGCTGGCAGAGGTGCTGGAGAAAAGTCGGCAGGAGGCAAACCACCAGAGTCCAGCAGAACGCCAATGCAGGATCCACTTCCAAAGGCAGGGGGAACCTGTGACACATCCCAGCAAGAGACCACCCGCCAAATTGTTAACACCAGGGGCAGCGTGGAAGATGGAAGTGGACCTTGGTAGGCAGCTACAGTTCCCATAGGAGATATGCAGCACCACCTTAAGACCAGGTGTGGTGCTGTGGTCTGAAGCTGTGAAGTCAGTAGTACTGATTGAGCTGATAGTGCCATGGGACGAGGGACTGGAAGCTGCTTACGAGAGAAAGAAGGCAAAATACGCAGACCTGGTCACAGAGTGTAGAGAAAGTGGATGGAGTGTGAGGCTGTATCCGGTGGAGGTGGGAGCCAGAGGCTTTGTGGGCAGGACAACACCACGCCTGCTCAGGGACTTGGGACTGCGTGGAGCCACCCTGAGCAGATCCACCAAGGAGCTTTCAGAAGCAGCAGAGAAAGCTAGCCACTGGCTCTGGCTGAAACGACGTGACAAGGCTTGGGGAGCAACATCTAAGTAGGTTTTGCTGCAGGGGTTGTCAGGAAGACGTCCCTGTTCACTGCCCCGCCACCGGGAGATGTTCTGGGCTAAGGGGCGAAACATCAATGAGAGGTGGTCCCCAGCTGAAGACCCTGCAGCAAAACCTTTTCTGGTATGCGGTCAGGCTTAGGCCTGGCTCAGGGAAGAGGACGCCCCTGGCATGCACAGTCACCACAGGCACCGGTGGAGGTGCGACAGGCCTAAGGCCCGGCAGCAAGACCACCTTGCTGTAATTAAAAATATATATAGACAATTAATTTGCTTTATTAAATGTGTTTTAAACATTATGTTTTTGAAGCAGCTCGATACTAAAAGCACAAACATGCTTTTAATGAAGAAAATAAAATAAAAAATGACATGCAATGTGTTGGTGTCTTGCCAGGTTTGATATTTTGTAAAAATACAGAATTGGATGTTTTGCTTTAGGAGTTCTTGCATGCAGAAGATAAGCTACAACGTGTTTAGACACCAGTTTCACGCTTTGCTAAAACAAAATTTGGATTTTTATGATCACGCTTTGGTTGTCAAAGATGTTTGGTCCTGTAAAATGTGATGTTTCTACCTAAATAAATGATTCTGATATTCTGTACATTGTAAGTTGGACAAGTTAATAGTACATCTCTGCATGACAAGGTCTGAAAGGTACTGTTTACAAAATCCTCACAGTAACATTTTTCAAAGCAAAAGATATAACAAGATCACCACTGTCTCACTCATGTTACAATTAATGGTTTAACAGAACACTTTTTTTTTTAAATTGTCTATATTTTTCACAATTACAAAGTTTATGCAGTGAAACTTTTTTTCCGGCCCAAATAAAACGATTGGTGTATATCACCTGGTCTCGTCAACACGTGCACAGATTGAGCGCGTGCACACAAACAAAAGCAGTCCAAGAGAAGCAACCAACAATTTCCAGTTATGTTGTTTTTGTGATAGAATATACGTTCAATGAGAGCTAACGTTAGCTATACAAATCGCTATTGTTAGCTAACAACATTTAAAACTATTACGTGTGTATGTGTTACGTATGTACGTAATTACGTCATTAAGTATGAGAAGGATATACCATGTAGAATACATTGGAAAGTTGGCGCCCTCTAAGCATCTTCTCTATTGATTAATAACATGTAATATCCAGTCTGCTAATCTTTCTGTAATTGAGGACTCATTAGAACATTTTATAAAATAATTTACACAATATGTAGTTAAACCCAATGTGTAGTGTAGCGTTTGAGATGGTGTCTTGGCATGCATTGACCCGACAGTTTACATAATGTTTTTTTATAAAAAAGTCCAATTTTGACTTTGTGCCCCCCATTTTTTTAATTAAAAAAAATCCCGAGCCTGGGATTGAACCCAGGACTACTCAGGACCTCCGTAATGTGAGGCAGACGCACTAACCCCTCTGCCACCAAGCTGCCACTTTAACTTCCCTAATATATATGTATGTGTATATATATATATATATATATATATATATATATATATATATATATATATACACTGAACAAAAATATAAACAAAACAATTTTGTCTATCTGTGTTGGCCCTGCGATGAGGTGGCGACTTGTCCAGGGTTTACCCCGCCTTCCGCCCGATTGTAGCTGAGATAGGCGCCAGCGCCCCCCGCGACCCTGAAAGGGAATAAGCGGTAGAAAATGGATGGATGGATATATATATATATATATATATATATATATATGTATGTATGTATGTGTATATATATATATATATATATATATATATATATATATATATATATATATATATATATATACACTGAACAAAAATATAAACAAAACAATTTTGTCTATCTGTGTTGGCCCTGTGATGAGGTGGAGACTTGTCCAGGATGTACCCCGCCTTCTGCCCAAAATCAGGTGAGATAGGCTCCAGCACCCCCCGCAACCCCAAACGGGACAAGGGGCAGAAATTGGATGGCTGGATGGAACTCAAAAATGTAAAACGTTTACTATACACACTAAAGACCTGTTAATATTGTCCTTAAATCTGTTTAAACCTGAGTTAGTAAGCATTTCTTCTTTGCCAAGATAATCCATCCCACCTCACAGATGTGGCATAACAAGATGCTGATTAAACAGCATGATTATTGCACCGGTGTGCCTGAGGCTGCCCACAATAAATGGCTAGTCTGAAATGTGCATTTTTATCACACAGCACAATGGTAAATGGGTTATATTTGTATGGCGCTTATCTACCTTTTTAAAGGAACTCAAAGCGCTTTGATACTATTTCCACATTCACCCATTCACACACACACTGATGGCGGGAGCTGCCATGCAAGGCGCTAACCAGGGCCCATCAGGAGCAAGGGTGAAGTGTCTTGCTCAAGGACACAACAGACGTGACTGCGATGGTAAAATGTGGGGATTGAACCAGGATCCCTCAGGTTGCTGGCACAGCAACTCTCCCAACCGCGCCACGCCGTCCCCAATGCCACTAATGTCACACGTATTGAGGGAGCGTGCAGTCGGCATGCTGACTGCAGGAATGTCCACCCTTTTTCAGTGTCTGTCTCGTGTAATATGAAAGGTATTTGTTGAATACAAAACAATCACGGCCGCAAAAGCCGCAGGAATCAAAGCTTGGGAAAAATGATAGCGGTTTATAGTTCGGAAAATCCGGTACATTCTAGTAAACATTTAAACAATGATTGTGTATGACATTCTGAAAGTAAAATTGCATTCGTGACAAATTATTGTCTTTTTTAAGGTTAAATTATGTAATTAATTTGATTAATCAAAGTTAATCCAAATTTGAAATGTTTATTTTCTGTGTGGCTCTTATACTCCTTAATAATATACCTCATAGAATATTCATCATGGGTTGTGTCCAGAGAAAACTTTATCACATATAATAAAACAGGTTTTGATGCCATCCACCACATGAATAAAGGGCTCAATGCAACTAATTAACTTGAATAATTCCATCTTTTTGGGTTCGCAGCTTCATTTTTCTGTTTGGCTAATTCTAGTTAACTCTATTATCCAATATCCACTGCTTCCAGGTTGTAAATCATTCTTGTGATTGCATCAGGAGTTCATGTCAGCGCTGCGTTCATCTCAAATGAGAAATTAAACTGCAAACATAGCATTTAGGCGCCACTTGGTCAGAAGGAGCAGACTGAGGCGTGACCGCGCCATTTGCAGCAATTTCTATGCAAATTTTGATGGAATTATTAAAATCCAGGTTACAAAAAATGTCTGTTCTGTGTTGCGAAAAACGGGACTGTATCGAATGAGGATTATCAAGTGCAGAGGAGTACTGTATGTTGTGAATAAGGGAGCCAATTTGTGATTACCCCCGCAGTCATAACAGGAAATTTGTGTGGCAGCTCTGCTATCAGGGACAGAAAGTTGCTCTCATTTTGCATCTAGGTCTGAAACTTTCCACGGACTCACCTAGAATGCACTGCCACAATCAGCCAGCTCTCCTTAGCCGCTCTGAGATAAACAACCTGCCTTGTTTTGACAGAGCTGAATATAGACCTTTACTCCCCCTGACATGCTGCATTGACTCCATTGTCTATTAGACGCTTATGACATGCATACATAATTTGCCGCGGACTGGACTTTCGACCTTTGCTGTGTTATCTCCAGGCCATTCAATGACATGTGAGGCATGTGAAAGATTATGTTGATGCAGAAAGTGCCAAAAGTGAAATGCAAGTTTGTTGTTTCTATACCGCTGCAGCTGTATAGTGACATATAGCAACATCCTCTAATTTATACAACTCGCCTAAGAGATGCAATATTTGCTCACTGGCAGACCAAATGTAATGTATTCTGAGTTGGCTGACTATCTGACTGACTGAAAAAAAAAAAAAAAAAAGACTTGTATTTTGTTTAAAAGGTGGCATGTTTTTGCAGTTCTGGTCACATGTTTATGAGGCATAAAGTTGAAAAAGCAAGCGAGCTGAGGAAGAAAGATTTATATTCATACAGCCATGCAAAAAAAGCTAAGTCAACCATGAATGAAAGGAAAATAACCTATGAAGCACTTTTCTAAACCACTGCTCCGTGCTTGCAGAGTCGACTGTGATCACAAGTCCGGCTGGTCATCTGGACGTGACCGTGGGAGAGAGCATTGTGCTGCCGTGCCAGGTGTACCACGACCCCACGCTGGACCTCAAGTTCACCTGGTTCTTCAACGAGCAGCTCATCCACTTTGGGAGCGCCGGGGCCTATTTTGAAAGAGTTGGAGGCGTAAGTGGACCCCTTTACTTGTTTGTTTTTTTCTCTGAATGTAGCAGTCTAATTACTTCAAATTAGAGGTGTCCAATAATGGACAAAGTGCATTATTTTTTCTAACATGCCTCAAAACAGCAGCTTGGAATTTGGTTCATGCTGTACATCAGGGATCGGCAACCTTTACCACCCAAAGAGCCATTTTGACCCGTTTCACACGATAAAGATAACAATGGGAGCCACAAAACTCTTTTGAAATTTAAAATGAAATAACACTGCATATAGAGTTTTGGTTTTTTTGCTCTGTGCTATGTTTTAACCAGGGGTCTCGGACTGGCATCTGGCACCTTAATATGAAAATTAATGTTAGTGCGACCCGCGAGTTTTGAATTAATACGGTTTGACAGCATTACACTTGCCAACCCTCCCAAACTTTCCGGGAGACTCCCGAATTTCATAGAGGCTATTCTCGCGGATATCTGCTGATTTTCGCCCTTCAACACTAATACGGGCGTGCTAAAAAGCGCTGCCTTTGACGCCTTCTACATCATTTACAAATATCTAGCACAGCCCAGCCACGAGACGTATGTGGCTACCTTAGACACACTCAGACGACTGCAACGCATACTTGTTCGACAGCCATACAGGTTACACTGAGAGTTGTGATATTAACAAGTTTAACACTCTTACTATTATGCACCACACTGTGAACCCACACCAAACAAGAATGTCAAACACATTTCTGGAGAAAATCCTCACTGTAACACAACATAAACACAACAGAACAAATATCCACAATCCCATGCATCCCTAACTCTTCCGGGCTACATCATACACCCCCGCTGGCACCAAATCCTCCCTTCCCCCTCCGTGCGTCGCTTGAGGTTGGGAGGGTGGGGTTTCGTGCTCGCGGGGGTGTATAATGTAACCCGGAAGAGTTAGGGATGCATGGGATTCTGGGTATTTGTTCTGTTGTGTTTATGTTGTGCTACAGTGAGGATGTTCTCCCGAAATGTGTTTGTCATTCTTGTTTGGTGTGTGGGTCCACAGTGTGGCGCATATTAGCAAGAGTGTTAAAATTGTTTATATCACAACTCTCAGTGTAACCTGTATGGCTGTTGAGTAAGTATGCCTTGCAGTCACCGTCATGTGATGCATACTACGTGTGGCCGGCTGCCGCGTAGATAGCGTGTAAAAGCAGATGCTATGACAAGTTTCAGAGGACTGTGAAAGCTTCCCCATCAGGGCACGCCCTCTTTATTATCGACTAGGAGAAAATCGGAGAATGTTGGCCCCGGGTAATTTCAGAGAGAGGCATTATACTCGGAAGATCTCTCGGGATAATCGGGAAGGGGGGACGGAAATTATGCAGATGAGCCAAATTAGAGTGATCAAAGAGCCGCACCGCGGGTTGCCGAGCCCTGCTCTACATGCTCTCCCTGAGAGAGCATGAGGAGGTTGAGGAGGACGGGGTTGAGGGGTGCGGGGTTGTGATGGTGGGGCGGGGGTTGTATCCTGTATTGTAGCATCCCGGAAGAGTTAGTGCTGCAATGGGTTCTGGGTATTTGTTCTGTTGGTTTTATGTTGTGTTACGGTGCGTATGTTCTCCCGAAATGTGTTTGTCATTCTTGTTTGGTGTGGGTTCACAGTTTGGCGCATAGTTGTAACATTGTTAAAGTATGTTTATACGTCCATCCTCAGTGTGACCTGTATGGCTGTTGACCAAGTATGCCTTGCATTCACTTGTGTTTGTGAAAAGCCGTAGATATCATGTGATAAGGCCGGCACGCAAAGGCAGTGCTTTTAAGGTTTGTTGGTGCTCTGTTTTCCTTCCTACGGCCGTGTACACAGCGGCCTTTAAAAAAGTGATACATTTTACTTGTTTTAAGACCGATACAGATAATTTTGTAACCGATACTGATAATTTCCAGTATTACATTTTAAAGCATTTATCGGCTGATAATATCGGTCTGCCGATATTATCGGACATGTCTACTTCAAATGTATCACTTTGAATGTTTATGGTTGAGTTATTGCAACAAAAGCAAATAAAAGTAATGAAAAATTGTACATTTTCATAAATAATTTGGTAGTACAGAAAAGTAACCATTCTTCATTCTGGACAAATAAAATGTGTATTTGTCACGTGTATTTTTTAGCATGGAAATTACACTATAAGATGGTAAAAAGACAAATTAGTTGTGAAAAACATGATTTTTTTATCATAATGACCCCATTACAAAGACAACAACAAAACAATGTACCCAGGCCGAGCCGTTTAATGCCACACATTTATTGTAGAAAGTTGACAATAACACAACTAATAGACAAAGGCTATGTTTGCTGCAGCAAATCCAAATCTCCAATGGAAGTAATCACTATCTCAGCTTGTTAGTTCTGAGGTCTAGACGCAGCTGATTTGGTCTCCACTTTACCTACATGTCCCGCAGCAACCTGAAGATACAGTAAAGAAAACCTGGAGGCAAGTAAGGGTCAGTTCAGTTCAGTTCAGTTTCAGTTTATTTCGAACATGCATACAATACAATGTAATGCATCACACAATTCCAGTTGTTTCATTACAGCACGTCCCAAAAGGAGTAGGAATAAGCAGAGCCTATTTAATCCTACCTCTTTTCATACCATAGCAATTATATCCAATGGCCTTGTTCTCTGTAACAGAACGGTGAACAAATAAATAATACAATAATAATATACCATAGTAAGCAAACAAATATTAAATAAATAAATAATATTTGTCTCAATAACAAAAAAAAGGAAAAACATAAAATCAATCAATGTTTATTTATATAGCCCTAAATCACAAGTGTCTCATAGGGCTGTACAAACCACTACGACATCCTCGGAAGAATCCACATAAGGGCAAGGAAAACTCACACCCAATGGGACGTCGGTGACAATGATGACTATGAGAACCTTGGAGAGGACCACATATGTGGGAAACTCCCTCATATGGGACCGAAAGCAATGGATGTCGAGCGGGTCTAACATGATACTGTGAAAGTTCAATCCATAGTGGATCCAACACAGCCGCAAGAGTTCAGTTCAAAGAGGATCCAAGACAGCGAGAGTCCCGTCCACAGGAAACCATCCAAAGCGGAGTCGGATCAGCAGCGTAGAGATGTCCCCAACTGATACACAGGCGAGCGGTCCATCCTGGATCCCAACGAGCGGTCCATCCTGGGTCCCGACTCTGGACAGCCAGTACTTCATCCATGGCCATCGGACCGGACCCCCTCCACAAGGGAGGGGGGGACAGAGGAGAAAAAGAAAAGAAGCGGCAGATCAACTGGTCTAAAAAGGAGGTCTATTTAAAGGCTATAGTATACAAATGAGTTTTTAGGTGAGACTTAAATGCTTTTACTGAGATAGCATCTCGAACTGTTACAGGGAGTGCATTCCAGAGTACTGGAGCCCGAACGGAAAACGCTCTATAGCCCGCAGACTTTTTTGGGGCTTTGGGAATCACTAATAAGTCGGAGTCCTTTGAACGCGGATTTCTTGCCAGGACATATGGTACAATACAATCGACAAGATAAATGGGTTCTAGATGTTCATCATAATTCTTGTTCTGGGTACTTAGTGAACACTTGTAGTTCGAACAGTCTCTTAAACTGAATCATATTGGTGCTTTGTTTCATTTCTTTGGTTAATCCATTCCATAATTTAATCCCACATACTGATATAATAAAGGTTATAAGTGTTGTACAAGCATAAAAATGTTTTACATTATATTTTCTTCCAAGGTTTTATTTCTCCTCTTTTGTTGAGAAGAATTGTTGTGCATTCTTGGGTTGCAGGTTATAGTTTGCTTTGTACATAATTTTAGCTGTTTGCAAATGCACCAAATTGTTGAATTCCAATAATTGTAATTTAATCCCAATATTTAGAAGTGTTAAGATAAAGATGTAGGGACAAGCGGTAGTAAATGGATGTATGGATGGCTGTACCAAAAGGAATTATGGCTGTCTCAATACAGACACAAAATGAGAAAGATTGCTCTTAAAGTAAGTCATAGGCGTCTTTTGATTACGACTTCAGGAAATGTCAGAAATGGGATAAGGAACAATTGATTACATCTTGGAGGTGATCCGAATCATGGTCTGGATTCAGGATTTTTTTAAATTATTTTTTAGACTTAGACTTTGACATAGACAAACTTTAATGATCCACAAGGGAAATTGTTCCACACAATACCTCAGTTACAGTGATGGAAAGTGTAAGGATGGAAAGGACAATGCAGGTATAAATGGACTAAATATAGCAATGTAAAATATAAAATATTTATGTAATATTTAAATAATATATGTATAATATATATACAGATATATAATAATATATTATGTCTATATCATATATACAGTATATAACAGTTACCATGTACAATGTTACAGTATATGTGACAGGTGTTAGGTAATAGACAGATATCATCTATTGTTGTATGGTGAGTGATTATACAGCTGGATGGAGTGTGGAATGAAGGAGTTCTTGATCAAATTTACTATTGTGACACAGGGCTACCGTGTGCTTTTATAGTTTTTACTTTAGAATGCTGCAAAATTGGCAAAACTGCATCTTCAAAAACATATTTTAGTATTTGATTTAATAGTCCATTGCGTATTATTACTGTCATTTGTTTTCTCCCTGGCACTTGATACATTTTGTTTTTAATAGGGCTGTCAAAAATAACAAGCTAACTCATGTGATTAATCCCACAACACATAATTGCACTAATCAATATACAGTACCTAGATCAGTGGTTCTTAACCTTGTTGGAGGTTCCGAATCCCACCAGTTTGACATGCGCATTTACCGAACCCTCCTTTTTTTTCAAGTTCAAGACAAAGTTATATGTTTTTGGTAACACTTAAGTATGGGGAACATATTCTAAGTGACAAAGACTTAATTTAGAGTTATTTGGACACTCAGGGAACATATTCTAAGTAACAGAGACTTAATTTAAAGTTATTTGGTTAGGGTTAGGGTTATAATAAGCCCATGCCGAATAAGGCAATAATGACTAGTTAAGAGCCAATATGTTACTAATTTCCATGTTAATAAGCAACTAATAATGGTGAATATGTTCCCCATACTAAAGTGTTACCATGTTTTTTTAACTGGTGCACAAAATGAACCGTGCATGAACATCACCTTGTTCAAACAACAAAACCAACACAGTACATAAACTCACAACAAATTACACACCTGCAAATCAGTTTGATTTCTGCTATTGCCGTATCTGTAATACGCCGATAGGAATCAGTTTTTATTTACACGATGAGTCGGGTGTGTCTTGACCTCCGCCGAACCCCTGAGCCCGACTCACCAAACCCATAGGGTTCAATCGAACCCAGGTTAAGAACCACTGACCTAGATTAATCACACCATTTGTTTTGACCGCACCTGCTTCTTCACCTTGGCCGTGGAGGTTTATCTGAAAGGCAGCACAAATAACTGCATTGAAGTAATACGTTTAAAACATGTTCCTATGTGACATTCTAACAATAAAATTAAATGCGTGTCTAAATATTGTTTTTTTTTTTCAAATGTATTTTAATTATGCACGCGATTGATAACCTGATTAATTTAAATTCAGAAGTATGCTTAATCTGATTTAAGTAATTATTCATTTGACAGCAGTCACTTTTAACCGTTGTTTACTATAAAAGTATCTTGGTGGTTTTGAAAGGTGTTTATAAATAGTCATTACAATGTTATTATCATTATTATTATCATTTTTATTAGTAGTTGTAGTAGAAGTGGTAAAAAATGTCTTCACATTTCCCCCATGTTGTACTATGTCAGGGGTAGGGAACCTGTGGCTGCAGCACGGTGGGTTAGGGGTAAGTGCATGTGCCTTGCAATATGAAGGTCCTGAGTAGTCCTGAGTTCAATCCCAGGCTCGGGATCTTTCTGTGTGGAGTTTGCATGTTCTACCCTTGACTGCGTGGGTTCCCTTCAGGTACTCTGACTTCCTCCCACTTCCAAAGACATGCACCTGGGGATAAGTTGATTGGCAACACTAAATGGGCCCTGGTGTGTAAATGTGAGTGTGAATGTTGTCCGTCTATCTGTGTTGGCCCTGTGATAAGGTGGCGACTTGTCCAGGGTGTAAATAATGGATAATTCCACTGGTAATCACGGTGTTAAAAATAAATTTCAAAATATAAAACATTCTCATGCATTTTAATCCATCCATTTATTTTTACCCCACCTGTTCAAGAAGTCGCATTAATTGTAAGAAGTATTTTATTTATTATTGGTTAGCTTCAGAAAAGCAATGTCATTAAAAATAGTTAGAGACTTGGTATACTCTAAAAATGTTGGTCTAACTTAAAAATACACGCATTTAGGTTTATTCCATGTTAAAAAATATTATATGGCTCCCACGGAAATACATTTTAAAATGTTTGGCTCTCCTGGCCCTTTCAGCCAAAAAGGTTCCCGACCCCTGTTCTACAAGGTTTGAGTTTTAGTTTGAGTTTGAGTTTGAGTTTATTTGGAACATGCAAGCATACAACATGATACATCACATTTTCTAGTTTGTCTTTTCAACATGTTCGAAAAGGAGTAGGAAGGAGCAGAGCTTATTTAATCCTACCCCTTTTCTTTTACATAGCAGTTGCTAAAACTTTTGTCCAATTCCTGTTCTCAATTTATTCACAATATCAATCAATCAATGTTTACTTATATAGCCCTAAATCACTACTGTCTCAAAGGGCTGCACAAACCACTACGACATCCTCGGTAGGCCCACATAAGGGCAAGGAAAACTCACACCCAGTGGGACGTCGGTGACAATAATGACCCAGTGGGACGTCGGTGACAATGATGACTATGAGAACCTTGGAGAGGAGGAAAGCAATGGATGTCGAGCGGGTCTAACATGATACTGTGAAAGTTCAATCCATAATGGATCCAACACAGTCGCGAGAGTCCAGTCCAAAGCGGATCCAACACAGCAGCGAGAGTCCCGTTCACAGCGGAGCCAGCAGGAAACCATCCCAAGCGGAGGCGGATCAGCAGTGCAGAGATGTCCCCAGCCGATACACAGGCGAGCAGTACATGGCCACCGGATCGGACCGGACTCCCTCCACAAAGGAGAGTGGGACATAGAAGAAAAAGAAACGAAACAGCAGATCAACTGGTCTAAAAAGGGAGTCTATTTTAAGGCTAGAGTATACAAATGAGTTTTAAGGTGAGACTTAAATGATTCTACTGAGGTGGCATCTCGAACTGTTACCGGGAGGGCATTCCAGAGTACTGGAGCCCGAAATTAAAAAGCTCTACAGCCCGCAGACTTTTTTTGGGCTTTGGGAATCACTAATAAGCCGGAGTCCTTTGAACGCAGATTTCTTGCCGGGACATATGGTACAATACAATCGGCAAGATAGGATGGAGCTAGACAGTGTAGTATTTTATACGTAAGTAGTAAAACCTTAAAGTCACATCTTAAGTGCACAGGAAGCCAGTGCAGGTGAGCCAGTACAGGCGTAATGTGATCAAACTTTCTTGTTCTTGTCAAAAGTCTAGCAGCCGCATTTTGTACCAACTGTAATCTTTTAATGCTAGACATGGGGAGACCCGAAAATAATACGTTACAGTAATCGAGACGAGACGTAACAAACGCATGGATAATCATCTCAGCGTCTTTAGTGGACAGAATGGAGCGAATTTTAGCGATATTGCGGAGATGAAAGAAGGCCGTTTTAGTAACGCTTTTAATGTGTGCCTCAAAGGAGAGAGTTGGGTCGAAGATAATACCCAGATTCTTTACCATGTCGCCTTGTTTAATTGTTTGGTTGTCAAATGTTAGAGTTGTATTATTAAATAGAGTTCGGTGTCTAGCAGGACCGATAATCAGCATTTCCGTTTTTTTGCCGTTGAGTTGCAAAAAGTTAGCGGACATCCATTGTTTAATTTCATTGAGACACGCCTCCAGCTGACTACAATCCGGCATGTTGGTCAGCTTTAGGGGCATGTAGAGTTGGGTGTCATCAGCATAACAGTGAAAGCTAACACCGTATTTGCGTATGATGTCACCTAGCGGCAGCATGTAGATGCTGAAGAGTGCAGGGCCAAGGACCGAACCCTGGGGAACTCCACACGTTACCTTAACGTAGTCCGAGGTCACATTGTTATGGGAGACACACTGCATCCTATCAGTAAGATAAGAGTTAAACCAAGACAGGGCTAAGTCTGACATACCAATTCGTGTTTTGATACGAAATATTATGATCGACGGTATCGAAAGCAGCGCTAAGATCGAGGAGCAGCAACATAGATGACGCATCAGAATCCATTGTTAGCAATAGATCATTAGTCATTTTTGCGAGGGCTGTCTCCGTGGAGTGATTTGCCCTGAAACCGGATTGAAAGGTTTCACATAGATTGTTAGACGCTAAGTGTTCATTTAACTGCTCCGCAACAATTTTTTCGAGGATTTTTGAAATAAAGGGAAGGTGAGACACCGGTCGGTAGTTTACCATGAGGTCAGGATCGAGGTTAGGTCTTTTAAGAAGAGGATGAATAACCGCTTTTTTGAATGCTAGGGGAACAGTGCCCGAGGAAAGTGATAAGTTTATAATATTTAGCACTGATGGACCTAATAATACAAAGAGCTCCTTGATCAGTTTCCCAGGAAGAGGGTCAAGTAAACATGTTGTTTGTTTTATTCCATTTACACGTTGTAACAATTCCTCTAATGTTATTTCCTCAAAACGAGAGAAACTATTTTGGAGGGCAGTATCCGCCGTATATACAATCGTGTCAGTGTTAATAGAACCCCGTTGTAGCTGGGACACATTGTCTTTAATCTCCTTTCTAATGACTTCAATTTTCTTACTAAAGAATTGCATAAAGTCATCAGCTGAGTGGGTGGAGCTACTGGAAGGAGTCCCTTGTTGGGTTAGCGATGCTACCGTACTAAACAAAAATTTAGGATCGTTTTTATTACGGTGGATGTGATTTGAGTAATATTTAGCTTTAGCTAAGGTAAGCATGCGTTTATAAGTTATTAAACCATCACTCCATGCTTGATGGTGCACCTCAAGTTTAGTCGTGCGCCATTTGCGTTCCAGCTTTCTGCATAATAATTTCTGAGCTCTAGTTTCTTCTGTAAACCACGGGGTGCGCTTTTTTGGAGCCTTTTTTAACTTTAGCGGTGCTATGTTATCAATGGTTTCGCGCAGGGCGTCGTTAAAGTTGTTAGTGAGGTTATCAATAGAGCCCACATACTTTGGGAATGGTGCCATTACCGAGGGCAGTAGGTCAGCAAGAGTTGTCGTTGTGGCCGTATTAATGTTGCGGCTGCTATAGCAGTTATTATTATTATTAGTTTGACGAAAATGCGTCTGAACCTCGAATTTTATAAGGTAATCATCGGACAATACTTTAGTGTACGGGAGTATCGTAACTTTGGAAACGGTGATACCCCTGACAAGCACTAGGTCTATCGTATTACCGTTGCGATGCGTGGGTTCATTTATTATTTGTGTGAGACCACAGCTATCAATTATAGTCTGGAGCGCTACGCACGGTGGGTCCGATGGGGTATTCATATGGATATTAAAGTCCCCCATTATGATTATATTATCGGCGTGTGTCACTAGATCAGCAACGAACTCTGAGAATTCATTGATAAAGTCCGAATAGGGCCCTGGGGGGCGGTAGATAACAGCCAGGTGTAGAGGGAGCGGTGTGACAGACTTCATAGTAAGCACCTCAAACGATTTATATTTATTATTTATGTTAGGACTAAGGTTAAAGTTTTCGTTGTATATTAGTGCGACCCCCCCACCCCTTTTAAGCGGACGGGCAATATGCGCATGTTTAAAGTTAGGAGGACATGCCTCATTTAGCGCAAAAAAGTCGTTTGGTTTAAGCCAGGTTTCGCTGAGACCGATGACGTTAAGATTGTTGTCTCTGATAATATCATTAACTAATAACGTTTTGGGAGACAATGATCTTATGTTTAAAAAACCTATATTATAGGTAGTCGGCTGTTTTAGGGAATTTTTGATCAAATTATCCGTAGTAGCAATATTAATAATGTTGTGTTTATTATGCCCAGTGCATTCAGTATAATTACGACCATATCTAGGAATTGATACGACAGGAATTTTCCGATTGTTTGATTGTTGCTTTGATAAACTGCACGCATCATGGTTAGCCACCTCAGTAACGGGGATTTTCCGATTGTTTGTTTGTTGCTTTGATAAACTGCACGCATCATAGTTAGCCACCTCGGTAAAACACATGTCCAACTCTGAAACACTCAAAGCAGAAAAAACTTGTTCTAATTTAACAGACTCCTTACCCAGACCAGTAGTCTCGCATCCTTTATTTAAATCCGGCTGCAGGATGGAGGGAAGTGGTGTTCTGTGGGGATTAGCCTTCTGCTTTGTTTCTAGCCCCGCTCGGCATCCGCGTTTCCGATCACACCGCTGGCGTCTGCTCCGTAGACGGCCCCCGCTGCTACTAGACTCCGCTGCTTCACAGGCCGCTGGATGTAGCCGCCGACGTATTCCCATGCTAGTTAGCACGTCGAACAAGCACGCGTCTATCAGTCCAAAACGGCCCGATATGTCCATATCCAGAAGTGTCTGGCGGTCGTATGAGATCACGGAGTGACCACGATGCGAGCCAGCCATGAAGTCTGCAGAACTGTCCGGCATTTCCGCCAAATGTTCCATCTTTAGCAAGAGCTCCGCAGTGTCGCAGCCCGTCCGGGCGCCGCCATCTTGCTTTTTTATATATATATATATATACTTCATAAGTAATCACAATATAAATAAATAATAATTGGTGAAGTAAGTTATATTTGATATAATGAGATTTGTAAGAATATTTTGAGAAGGTTGGAGATGATGCTGAGTAATTAAAAAATTGCTATGACTCCGGCACATTTTTATCATAATATTACCAGCAAAACTTTTTAAATCCTTTCCATTACTCCTTCAACAACTCATCACTTGACTCTTTCTCAAAATTTTGTTTGGGTTTTGATTCATTTTAGGCTTCACTGTATACAGTGGGGCAAAAAACCAACCAAAAAGTTATATGTTGGTTTCATCTGACCACATGACATTCTCCCAATCCTCTGCTGTATCATCCATGTATCCATTTTGGTATAAACTCAACTCGTCGTGTTTGGAGGAAGAAGAATACTGATTTGCATCCCAATAACACCATACCTACTGTGAAGCATGGGGGTGGAAACATCATGCTTTGAGGCTTTTTTCTGCTAAGGGGACAGGACGGTTGATCCGTGTTAAGGAAAGAATGAATGGGGCCATGTATCGTGAGATTTTGAGCCAAAACATCCTTCCATCAGTAAGAGCTTTGAATGGTTGACCAAATACTTATTTTCCACCTTAATTTACAAATAAATTATTTAAAATTCCTACAATGTGAATTCCTGTATTTTTTTTCACATTCTGTCTCTTAGAGTTGAAGTGTACCTATGATGAAAATTACAGACCTCTGTCATCATTTTAAGTGGGAGAACTTGCACAATCGGTGGCTGACTAAATACTTTTTTGCCCCACTGTATGTTGAAAACAGTAGCTCATAGAGAGTAAACCACATGGTCTTTAATAAAACCTCCTATTTATTCCTTCTCTGCGGTTTACTTCATTACATACTTGAGGGAGCAACGTATCCATGGCTTGTTTATTAAGAACCATACAGATAAGAAGATTTTATGGCTCTATGGTTGCCTGTTTAGCTTGTTAATAACACAGCTTCCATCGACAAAAGCAGCAACCAATTAGTTCATGATGTAGTTCAGCCATGCGTAATACTTGATCATCTAATAACAATGTTTTTCTTTTAAAGGGGTTAAGCAATTATGATGTACTGGTATCTTTATCGGTTTCTCTTTTGTTGTGTTGTTTTGTGTTCAGAATGATAATGGGCAATAAGAGCATAATCATGTGTGTTGCTCTGCCGTTCATTGAACACTTGACCCCACTGCATTCAACTCATGGACATGTTGCATTGCAACAACATAAGAAAGCTCTTTGAAAGATAAATATAAAATGTATTTTTGTAAAATAGAAAAAACATGGAAATGATCAAATTAACTACTCATCGTATAATTTTTTTGCTACATAACAGCTGAATAAATATGCTTCATTAAATAATGTGAACTGGTAGCATATTTTAATTTTATTCAGGGTGTAGTAACGGTAGCACTAAAATTACTATGATATTTTATAGGGATCTCATGTAATACAAGCCCTGTTTCCATATGAGTTGGGAAATTGTGTTAGATATATATATATATATATATATATATATATATATATATATATATATATATATATATATATATATATATATATATTTATATATATATAAACAGAATACATCAATCCATCCATCCATTTTCTACCGCTTATTACCTTTGCGGTTGCGGGGGACGCTGGAGCCTATCTCAGCTACAATCAGGTGGAAAGCAGAGTACACCATGGACAAGTCGCCACCTCATCAGTGATTTGCAAATCATTTTCAACCCATATTCAGTTGAATATGCTACAAAGACAAGATATTTGATGTTCAAACTCATAAACTTTTTTTTTTTTTTGCAAATAATAATTAACTTAGAATCTCATGCCTGCAACGCGTGCCAAAGTAGTTGGGAAAGGGCATGTTCACCACTGTGTTACATCACCTTTTCTTTTAACAACACTTAATAAACGTTTGGGAACTGAGGAAATTAATTGTTGAAGCTTTGAAAGTGGAATTCTTTCCCATTCTTTTTTTTGTAGAGCTTCAGTCGTTCAACAGTCCGGGGTCTCCGATGTCGTATTTTACGCTTCATAATGAGCCACACATTTTCGATGGGAGACAGGTCTGGACTGCAGGCAGGCCAGGAAAGTAACTGAACTCTTTTTTTTTACGAAGCCACGCTGTTGTAACACGTGCTGAATATGGCTTGGCATTGTCTTGTTGAAATAAGCAGGGGCGTCCATGAAAAAGACGGCGCTTAGATGGTAGCAAATGTTGTTCAAATCCTGTATGTACCTTTCAGCATTAATGGTGCCTTCACAGATGTGTAAATTACCCATGCCTTGGGCACTAATGCACCCCCATACCATCACAGACGCTGGCTTTTGAACTTTGCGTAGATAACAGTCTGGATGGTTCGCTTCCCCTTTGGTCCGGATTACACAATGTCAAATATTTCCAAAAACAATTTGAAATGTGGACTCCTCAGACCACAGAACACTTTTCCTCTTTGCATCAGTCCATCTTAGATTAACTTGGGCCCAGAGAAGCCGGCGGAGTTTTTGGATGTTGTTGATAAATGGCTTTCACTTTGCATAGTAAAGCTTTAACTTGCACTTACAAATATAGCGATGAACTGTATTTAGTGACAGTGGTTTTCTGGTTTTCCTGAGCCCATGTGGTGTGATATCCTTTCGAGATTGATCTCAGTTTTTGATGCAGTGCCATCTGAGGGATCGAAGGTCATGGTCATTCAATGTTGGATTCCGGCCATGCCGCTTTCGTGGAGTGATTGCTCCAGATTCTCTGAACCTTTTGATGATATTATGAACCGCAGATGTTGAAATCCCTAAATTTCTTGCAAATGCACTTTGAGAAACGTTCTTTTTAAACTGTTTGACTAAATGCTCACGCAGTTGAGGACAAAGGGGTGTACCTCGCCCCATCCTTTCTTGTGAAAGACTGAGCATTTTTTGGGAAGCTGCTTTTATACCCAATCATGACACGCACCTGTTCCCAATTAGCTTGCACACCTCTGGGGTGTTCCAAATAAGTGTTTGATGAGCATTCCTCAACTTTATCAGTATTTATTGCCACCTTTCCCAACTTCTTTGTCACATGTTGCTGGCATTAAATTCTAAAATTAATGATTATTTCCCCCCCCAAAAAATGTTTATTAGCTTGAACCTCAAATATGTTGTCTTTGTAACATATTCAACTGAGTATGGGTTGAAAATGATTTGCAAATCATTGTATTCCGTTTATGTTTACATCTAACACAATTTCCCAACTCATATGGAAACAGGGTTTGTACATACAGGTTTTGGAACAACATATGCTGCCATTTAAGCGCCGTCTTTTTCATGGACGCCCATGCTTATTTCTGCAAGAAAATGCCAAGCCACATTTGGCATGTGTTACAACGGCATGGCTTAGTACAAAAAGTGTGCGGGTGCTTTCCTGGCCCGCCTGCAGTCCAGACCTGTCTCCCATCGAAAATGTGTGGCGCATTATGAAGCGTAAAATATGACAGCGGAGACCCCTGACTGTTGAACGACTGAAGCTCTACATAAAACAAGAATGGGAAAGAATTCCACTTTCAAAGCTTCAACCATTACTTTCCTCATTTCCCAAACGTTTATTAAGTCTTGTTAAAAGAAAAGGTGATGTAACACAGTGGTGAACATGCCCTTTCCCAACTACTTTGGCACGTGTTACAGCCATGAAATTCTAAATTAATTATTTGCAAAAAATTAAAAAATAAAGTTAATGAGTTTGAACATCAAATATGTTGTCTTTGTAGTGCATTCAATTGAATATGGGTGGAAAAGGATTTGCAAATCATTGTATTCCGTAACACAAATTCCTAACTCATATGGAAACGTGGTTTGTATAATAACAAAGCTGGTGTTTTTTCTCTTTATGTAAGTTCATCCAGAAAGTAATCAAAGTGCTTCACTTTTTCTGTAGAACTTAGAAGGACACATTTTGATTTAATTCCATTTTGAAATAAGGCTGTAACAAAACAAAATGTAGGGAAAAAGTGAAGCGCTGTAAGCGCTTTCCATTTGCACTTTATATATTACATTGTTTATATTTTCTGGCATCTCTTCTTGCAGTGAAATAATTTCTCAGTCTGCTGAAACTGCCCCTTTTGCAAAGTTTTAAGCACTAAATGTATTTGACATTGAATCATGTTTGAGCAGTAAAAAGATAAATAGAACGGATGGCAATGAAAGAAGCTTTTAAAACCCACACAAAAAACAAATTGATTCAGAAATGGTCATATGTTGCGTCCTTGGGTAAATGCAACTATATTTTACTGCCAAAGTGTCACAAATTGAATGCCAAAGCTTGTATTTTAGTTAATTTACCACATTTTACCCCTAAAGTGTTTATGTTTAAATTGCTTCAAATGAATATGTTTGGTCTGTTCTTTTTCATCCTCTTTGACAGCGCTCTGCCGGTGACATAATGATAAGAAATATTCAGCTAAGGCATGCTGGGAAATATACATGTGCTGTGCAGACCAAGGTGGACAGTGTGTCTATTGCCACTGATGTGGTGGTTCGAGGTAAGCATGTCCCTTAAATCAGTGTTTTTCAACCTTTTTTGGGCCAAGGCACATTTTTACATTGAAAAAATACAGAGTCACATTACCTGCAGAAAACATAAAAAATTAAACTCAGCAGTCGATATTGACAGCAAAAAGTTGTTCTCGTAAGTGTTGGATATGAATTCAAACCATAACTGAGCATGCATCCATATAGCTCTTGTCTCAAAGTAGTGTCACGACCTGTCACATCACGCCATGATTTATTTTGAGTTTTTTTGTGTTTTCCTGTGTGTAGTATTTTAGTTATTGTCTTTTCCTGTTTTGTTGGAATTTTCCTGTAGCAGTTTGATTTCTTCCCTGAGGGCTATTCCCCACACCTGCTTTGTTTTAGCAATCAAGAATATTTAAGTTGTTGCTATCCTTCTATGGGGAGACATTGTTGATTGTCATGTCATGTCCAGATGTACTTTGTGGAAGCCTTCTCTGCTCCACACGCTGTAAGTCTTTGCTGTCATCCAGCATTCTGTTTTTCTTTACTTTGTAGCCAGTACAGTTTTAGTTTCATTTTGCATTGCCATCCCTAAGCTTCAATGCCTTTTCTCAGCGGCACTCGCCTTCTTTTCATTTTTGGTTTAAGCATTAGATACCTTTTGACGTGCATTCTGCCTCCCACTGTCATCTGCATATTGTGATCACGGCCAAGCAATTACTTGCCTGTTGCCACCTACTGATATGGAAGAGTATTACACAGTTACTGTGCCAAGCTAAAGACAGAGCATACACTCAACCACGGCACATTATTTGCAGACTATAATTACCTGTTTGCAAAAAATATTTTTAACCCAATTAGGTGAAATTACATAATCTCCCACGGCACACCACTGTGCCGTGGAGCAGTGGTTGAAAAACACTGCCTTAAATTACAGGTCAGGAGTTGAAATACACTCATAATAGGTATCAATGTTGTATTCATTTTTATTCATATGATTTATTGATATGATGTATCGGACCCATTCTTTTTCAGAGATTCCAAAACATGTTTTATTGCGACAAAGTCAAGTTCTATTTATTTCACCTTAGTGGTCATGATTGGACAGGATTGGAAAGTCTAGGGGAATCTAATTACAATTGTGGATTTATACATTTTATATTTGGAGAACAATCTTCTGGAGCAATTTCTAAGCAACAGATTACGCGATAATGTTTTTTTCTTACCCACAGAGTACTTTCTTAAAATGACGAATTTGTGTACTTGTTGTAAGAATGCTTGTTGATTGATTGAGGTTCCCCAAAAAATACAAAATACATTTTGAACCTCATGTCGTATGTTGTGTAGTGTGGGTTTTTTGTCTCTCTCCGTAGCAACCCTTTGTAAGGAAGCAAACTTCCAAAATCAACAGGGAATCAAGAATTAATTGTTCTTTACCTTAGTTCTGTGGGACTAACTTGCACACTTTTTTGTCTTCTTGCCTGAAGCTCATTCTACAAACCACAACCATAGATATGATTACACAATGTTACATCGACAAACATTGGGCTAATTATCTCTCTAGGTCCTCCGGGGCCCCCTGTGGAGTGTCAAGTGACAGAGATGACAGAGACCACCGCCTTTCTGACTTGGGGACCCGGGATTGAAAACCATAGCCCTGTTCTTAGCTATACCATCCAGGCCAGGTCGCCCTTCTCTCTCGGGTGGCAAGCAGTTACGACCGGTAGGTTGCCTTCATCTGACAGTTTGAAAGGAGGAGAAGAAGGAGGAGGTCTCCTTTTGAAAAGTCACATATGAAATACGTGAAAACCTTCACTGACAGCTCAGAGGCGGATCATTCAGCGTTAAAAGGTAATTTGGTGTGATGTCTTTTAGTTCCTGAGCTGCTCGGAGGAAAGCAGCTGTCTGCAACTGTCACAGATTTGAGTCCCTGGGTGGAGTACGAGTTCAGAGTACTGGCAACCAACAGCATTGGAACAGGAGAGCCGAGCAAAGCCTCTAGAAAGACCCGCAGCAAGGACATGCGTATGTAGCGGAACTTAGTCATAACTGCCACTCATCTGCTGATTTTATAGTTGCAGATTAAATGTGTAGAAATGCATCAAGTGATAATTTAAGTAATTTTGTGAATTGTTCACAATTATACTGATTTTGGGCAACATTACTTGCCTGTGTAAAGATTGATTGTTTGATTTTTATTTTTTTTATTACTTTCATTTTCAGGGGCAATGCATTGCACATTAAAACACATATTTATCACAGTCAATGCCATAATATCATGTCTACATGTCTTGCACATAAGGTTTGTAGGCAATCGGCTAATTTGCAAACCCAGTCTCTGAAGTGCATTTCTAAAAGGTTTTCCAGATAAAATAACTACAGAATACAAGTTACACAGTCATGCATTATATACTAACACATAACGTCAATATTTAAAAATTCATTATTATCGTATAAAAGCATCACAGAACATCACCAAAGAGCGCATCAGCACATAGGGCAGTATTGCATGTGAGTATGTATGTATTGACTTTTATGATTCTGAATCAGTTGTTATTTTCTTTTGGCCAGTGTTTAAGCTTTCTATTGAACGTTTCAGGTGCAGGTTGTGTTTTTATTTCATATCGCAACTCATTTCAAAACTGAATCCCTGTTTCTTGAAAATTAGGTCGTTGGTTGTTTTGAATGTACTTTTCACTTTACACTATGGTCCTGATCTACTAATATCCAAACAACACATGCGAATACAAACTATGAAATGTTCTTTACTCTTGTGGGCATGTGGTGAAATCCTAAGACTGCATGTACAATTAATAACAAGTACAAAAGTGGTGCAGACCGCCTTATTTAAATAGGGTTTTGCATTTAAACCGGCTTTCACCATGGAAACACTAATTTCACCCCGCATTTATGGCATCATACGGTCCAACCTGTGGCATTTTATGATGTTGTTGACATGCAGCACACAAATATAATGTGTATCGCCTTTTCTAGACTATAATAAAGCACGATTTAGACAACAGAACCTATTTTTAACATGCTGAAGGCGTGCTCTGAAAGGCTCTGAGGTTTTTTATTGATTGATTGATTGATTGATTGATTAGTTGATTGATTGAAACTTGTATTAGTAGATTGCACAGTACAGTACATATTCAGTACGATTGACCACTAAATGGTAACACCCCAATAAGTTTTTCAACTTGTTCAAGTTGGGGTCCACGTTAATCAATTCATGGTAATTGTGATTGTGACAATGTGTCTGGAATGATACCGGCGCGAAATATTTATATAGGAGATACATTAGAATATATGAAAAGATATATACCATAAAAAAAAACAGCTGACACCAAAATTAGTCAATTGAATTTGTTTTTATCAGCCCCTAAAGTCACACAACAGCTTTATAATTATAAAACCATATTGCTGAATAGATATTGCTTAATATTTTTATTTCTGACAGTATAAAAATGTTGACTTGAAAACAGGCAAAATATTATCTTTCAATCGTGTGTCTTCGCGGTGCAATAGCCTGCTTTCTCACAAGCATGCGTAATTGCCAGTTTGCGCAAACATTCCAAACGGCTAAATATACACGCAAAACATTGCAAGTGCTAATTGATTATATTTGTATCTTCTTCTCCCACTGTTGTGGGCGTTCTAATGAACCACATATGTTCTGTAAATAAATGAAGACAGACAGGCTAAATGGACTGGACTATATTTTGCTCATTAATGAGACACAATCCTCTGGGCACGAGCTTAGTAGATCAGCTTTGCGTGTGATATCAAGTTTGCACATATTTTGATAGTAGTATTGGGTCAGGCCCTGAATGACTGTTTGTGCAATGGCGAGCCGATAAATGCTTGAAAGAAAAGCACTATCAGGTTGAGGTTCCTCTGTATAAAATGTTTGAAGATCATTCTTCAATGATTTTTGCAGAAAGTTTAACATTGAAAAAACACTGTTGCAACCTCACTCAGACTGTGCCAGAGAAAACCCATCTCACTGTAGGATAAAATAAGTGGAAATCTTTATTTTAAGTTTGAAGTTACAAGACGTTTAATCCTCTCTACATGTCAGTTCCAAGGGTGACTCCGGCTCGAGTGAACGGTGGAGGGGGAGGACGCTCAGAACTGGTCATCACTTGGGAGGTAAACAACACACTCGGTAATGTTGTTGTGTGGGAGAACAGACTTGAATGCCTTTGATTATTTCTCAATTGCATCAACTGCATTGTAATACTTTTGGTTTTATTATTTGGAATATAAACACAAAGATTAACACTCAAGCTTTCGTACTTAATTTTTCTATACCTCAAAATAAAGCTATGCAAGTTGATAAGGCCTTGCAAGTTCAGCATCACCCTAAGCCCTTTACATTGCAAAAGTGTATTTCAAGGTATTAATAGCTCTCTGATCACTTTCGAGTCATCCGCTTATGAGTCATCTCATCCCTCCTTAGCCTGTTCCAGAGGAGCTGCAGAGCGGCCCCGGTTTTGGCTATGTGGTGGCCTTCCGCCCACTCGGCACACAGGGCTGGATGCAGGCGGCAGTCACATCACCTGATGCCTCCAGATATGTGTTTAAGAATGAGACCATCCCTCCTTATTCCCCTTACCAAATTAAAGTCGGGGTATACAACAACAACGGCGAAGGGCCTTTTAGTCCGGTGGCTACCATCTACTCAGCAGAAGAAGGTATGTTAGAGTTAAGCAACACACACACACACACAAAATAGCATCTTTTGATTCTCCTATCAAATATACAGGATGTGTTAGGTCTATATACAAGTTCCGTTCCTCTGACAGCACTGTGTATTTTGAGTCAGAATCTATATCTAAATTATTACCAAAATCACCCACAGCAGCAGCACATTAGTGGTGCTGCTGTGGCATGATAATTAGTGGTAATGATGTGGCTATGTATGTGTGTAGTGTGCATATGTATGAATACATTTATAATTTATGTAACATATTTCTCGGACTATAAATTTCATTTTTTTCATAGTTTGGCCGGGGGATGCGACATATAATCCGGAGCGATTTATGTGTGAAATTATTAACACATTACCGTAAAATATCAAATAATATTATTTATCTCATTCGCAGAAGTCCATCTTCTTCCGCTTATCCAAGGTCGGGTCGCGGGGGCAACAGCCTAAGCAGGGAAACCCAGACTTCCCTTTCCCCAGCCACTTCGTCTAGCTCTTCCCGGGGGATCCCGAGGCGTTCCCAGGCCAGCCGGGAGACATAGTCTTCCCAACGTGTCCTGGGTCTTCCCCGTGGCCTCCTACCGGTTGGACGTGCCCTAAACACCTCCCTCGGGAGGCGTTCTGGTGGCATCCTGACCAGATGCCCGAACCACCTCGTCTGGCTCCTCTCGATGTGGAGGAGCAGCGGCTTTACTTTGAGTTCCTCCCGGATGGCAGAGCTTCTCACCCTATCTCTAAGGGAGAGCCCCGCCACCCGGCGGAGGAAACTCATTTCGGCCGCTTGTACCCGTGATCTTATCCTTTCGGTCATGACCCAAAGCTCATGACCATAGGTGAGGATGGGAACGTAGATCAACCGGTAAATTGAGAGCTTTGCCTTCCGGCTCAGCTCCTTCTTCACCACAACGGATCGGTACAACGTCCGCATTACTGAAGACGCCGCACCGATCCGCCTGTCGATCTCATGATCCACTCTTCCCCCACTCTTTGAACAAGACTCCTAGGTACTTGAACTCCTCCACTTGGGGCAGGGTCTCCTCCCCAACCCGGAGATGGCACTCCACCCTTTTCCGGGCGAGAACCATGGACTCGGACTTGGAGGTGCTGATTCTCATTCCAGTCGCTTCACACTCGGCTGAAAACTGATCCAGTGAGAGCTGAAGATCCCGGTCAGAGGAAGCCATCAGGACCACATCATCTGCAAAAATCAGAGACCTAATCCTGCGGTCACCAAACCGGAACCCCTCAACGCCTTGACTGCGCCTAGAAATTCTGTCCAAAAAAGTTATGAACAGAATCGGTGACAAAGGACAGCCTTGGCGGAGTCCAACCCTCACTGGAAATGTGTTCGACTTACTGCCGGCAATCGGACCAAGCTCTGGCACTGATCGTACAGGGAGCGGACCGCCACAATAAGACAGTCCGATACCCCATACTCGCTGAACAAAAATTGGACCGAAAAGGAAATTATGTACTGCAGATTACACAATATCAAATGATATGATTGATCTCATTCGCGGAAGAGACCAAGAAAACGTCAGCAATCGTCACATACACGTCAACAAATAGGAATTCGGCGGGGAGAGGGATGGCAGAAGTGCATTGTGGGTCATGGAATGCTAACTGCTATATGCTATATGCTACTGCCGTATCTATTAAATGGATTGTTTCATCGTTAGCGGTAACGTATAAAAACTGAGAAGGGCTGAACAAAAATTGGACCGAAAAAGAAATCATGTACTGCAGATTATAAACTGGACGTAGTGAAATATGCAGCAGAAAACGACAAGAGGAAGCGGCGCATACCTTTGGAGTTGGCAGAGATGTTTAGAAGCAACATCGAGGAAGAAGATTTCATCGGATTTAGCGATTAAGAGTGACACATTGTTTGATAAATTTAGCATGTTTTATATGTTATAGTTATTTGAATGACTCTTACCAAAATATGATACATTAACATACCAGGCACGTTCTCAGTTGGTTATTTATGCGTCATATAACGTACACTTATTCAGCCTGTTGTTCACTATTCTTTATTTATTTTAAATTGCCTTTCAAAAGTCTGTTTTTGGTGTTGGATTTTATCAAATAAATTTCTCCCTAAAATGCGATTCATACTCCAGTGTGACGTATATATGTTTTTTTTCCTTCTTTATTGTGCATTTTCAGCCGGTGCGACGTATACTCCGGAGCGATTTATAATCCGAAAAATACGGTATATACAAGTTCATGAAGTTTGTACATAGAGTGAACTGGTAGTTCGAGCTCAGAATACATTATGATTTAAAAAAAAAGGGGTGGGATTAAGTAATTGTAAAGTACTTCTCACTCCTTTTCAAATATGAAAAAAAAAAAAAAAAAGTCCAATACTCTTTTGGTTTCGTTTTTTATTGTCCTTTGTTTTCATTTTCTTGTAATGGCTGTTAAGGCTATAGCACTGTATTGGATCAGCCTTGCTCTTGTTTTTTTTTTGCATGTTTGAAATTTAAAAAAAATATATATATAAAATATCACTGTACAGAACACATGAACGACATATGAAATACAGTAAATCTTCTATTTATAATCGTCTATATTTGCAACCTTTTTATGTTTACGAACCTTTACATTGCGCCAAATATGCATCTGCAAACCATGTCCCGGTGTACGAACGCTTCATTCATTCATTTTGCATGCCACTTGAGGTCATCAAGGGGTTGCTGTTTTGATGATATCCCCTCCTTTCCACAGCCAGTCTTAAAGATCAACTCTCACAGTTTCCCAGTATAACTTTGGGTTGCTAGACAACCGCTTTAGGCAAGCGTTTCAACTATTTAACTTCTGACTTGCGGAACCTTCAGTTTGAGGATTTTTTTCAGTAAAGTGGGCTTTGTTCCGCAGCAAGTCTTGAATTCTGATGAGACTGAAAAAGATGCCACAGCGGACCTTTAAAACAGCAAAGGAGAAAGAACTACCAGGATTTTCAACGTTATGTTTGAGTTGTTCAAAGTGAGGACCTAATTCAACAGGTTCTCAACGTTGTTTTTAATTTCTTGTGCCTGATGGGATCCTGCCCCACAACAAGAGTATAGAGAAAAATAAGCAAATCTTTGAATACAACTTTGGATTACAACTGAATAAAAATGGCGTACTGGCGATAAACTCTTTGGGTGAACCTCGACCATACATGGAGATATTTGCTATTTTACAAACAGCTCATTTGAAGCATGTTTTGAAGAAGTCAATATTGTTTTATTAAGATTTCGCTTAATCGGGACTTCCCAAATACACAAAATCAGGTAGCAATCAGTAAGAAAAGGAGGTTTTCCATAATAGGACCTTGTTAAAATGAATAATGATGAAACCTCAGTTCTGTATTTTAAACCTATCACCAACTGCTGACTTGTGCCAGGAACTGGAACTGTTGCTGGAATACCGCCAAAGAAGGGAAAAGGTCCAAATGGACGTCATTGTGTCATCATTTTATATAGTTTTAATAGTCCACTCAAGGCTTCACGGTGGCAGAGGGGTTAGTGCGTCTGCCTCACAATACGAAGGTCCTGCAGTCCTGGGTTCAATCCCAGGCTCGGGATCTTTCTGTGTGGAGTTTGCATGTTCTCCCCGTGACTGCGTGGGATCCCTCTGGGTACTCCGGCTTCCTCCCACTTCCAAAGACATGCACCTGGGGATAGGTTGATTGGCAAATTAAATTGGCCCTAGTGTGTGAATGTGAGTGTGAATGTTGTCTGTCTATCTGTGTTGGCCCTGCCATGAGGTGGCGACTTGTCCAGGGTGTACGCCGCCTTCCGCCCGATTGTAGCTTAGATAGGCGCCAGTGCCCCCCGCGACCCCAAAAGGGAATAAGCGGTAGAAAATGGATGGATAGTCCACTCTTCATTATATCATTGGATTTCATTGTGCCACCAGGGATAAGACTATCTTTCAAAGAAACTTATGCTGAGTCAACTCGCAAGGATGTTCTCTCCTGTCAATCTCCTTTGCGATTTTTTTTTTTTTTTTTTAAACATGCACCACTAGGTTTAGTTTAATAGTAGAAGACTGTGAGGACCGGCCTGTAATAGTTTGATTCTGGCAAAGAATTTGAAAGCATTGACTTGTTTTCCTTTTCTGCTTCCTTCAAGCTTTCCTTGGTTGTGAAGTACTTCAGCTTTAGGTGACATGAATTTGTTCTGTTAAAACATACTGAAGCATTTTCCACTGGAACCAACAAAGCTACATAACGCACCCGTTGCATTACACGTCTGCAAGATAAAGCCCAGCTCATCTAATATTCAGTGACTTATTAACATTTAACTATTAGGTCGTAGTGTCAATGCATATTTTTCTATTGTTTTCTTCCCTGTCTATTCTACCATTTGTGTACATTTCAGAGCCCAGCAGAGCACCAGGGAAGTTGAGGGCAAAAAGTGTATCAGCGTCTGAAGTGGAGGTCACCTGGAAGCCACTGGCCTGGAGCAACAACCGCAGACGCATTCTGGGATATGAGGTCAAAACCAACACGTGCCCACACACAGTAGCACAAACAAGCAGCTTAGTTTTCTTTGGGAAACTATTGTAGGATCATGTATTTATTGATGAAGCCAACAACCCTCCAGAATATTTAAATGTATATACATTAGTATACAAAGTTTTCTTGTGGACCGATTGCAGTCATGTCTTTATAACTTAATTTCCTTTCCATTTCAACTGATACTATTTTTCAGGTGTTTTTCGGCGTATAAATGTAAAAATAACTCTTGCGGGTTGTTGAGGAGATACAGTATAAGGCAGTGGTTCTCAACCTTTTTTCAGTGATGTACCCCCTGTGAACATTTTTTATAAATTCAAGTACCCCCTAATCAGAGCAAATAATTTTTGGTTGGGAAAAAAAGAGATAAAGAAGTAAAATACAGCACTATGTCATCAGTTTCTGATTTATTAAATTGATAACAGTGCAAAATATTGCTCTATTGTAGTGGTCTTTCTTAAACTATTTGGAAAAAAAGATATAAAAATAACTAAAAACTTGTTGAAAAATAAACAAGTGACTCAATTATAAATAAATATTTCTACACATAGAAGTAATCATCAACTTAAATAGGATAGGATAGGATAAGATAGAATAGATCTTTATTGTCATTGCACAAGTACAACAAAATTTGAAAAGTGCCCTCTTTGGGGATTGTGATGGAGATCCATCTGGATTCATCAACTTAATGCCAAACATTTATTCACAAAAAAGAAATCTTTAACATCAATATTTATGGAACTTGTCCACAAAAAAAATCTAGCTGTCAACACTGAATATTGCATTGTTCCATTTTTGTCACAGTTTATGAACTTACATTCATATTTTGTTGAAGTATTATTCAATAAATATATTTATGAAGGATTTTTGAATTGTTGCTATTTTTATAATATTTAAAAAAAATTCTCACGTACCCCTTGGCATACCTTCAAGTACCCCCAGGGGTACGCGTACCCCCATTTGAGAAACACTGGTATAAGTGATGTTTGTGTCGTGTTTTTTTTTGGTTTGTTTTTTTTCATAGTTGCGGTACTGGAGGGTAAATCAGAAACAGGAAGCAGCTAGCGTGGTTAGGACGGTGGGGAATAAGACATCGTTACTCATCAGGGATCTCGAGGGCAGCAGTACCTATTTGATGTCCCTGCGGGCCTATAACAGTGCCGGAGTGGGTCCGCCGAGCAGCATCGTCAACGTCACCACCAAGAAACCTCGTAAGATCTCCTTTTATATTGCATAGCTGGAAACTATTGTGCTCGTTTTGGTGTGTTTGTTTTATAGTGTTGGTGTCGTCTTTGTTCCTCCTTCTCTGCGTGTTACGTCAGTGGTATGCAGAAAGTAACAATAATTGAACATTTTCAGAGGGTCCAAGCTAAATGTCTTTAGTTTGAAATGCACACATAATCAAACATTATTATTAGGGTTGACAAATATGATTTGACATTAGGTTGAGAGCAGCTGATAAACAGGCAAATAGAGCAACCCAAGGGAAATCAAGGTGAAAGATTTACTGATACACAAACTTTTCCCTGCCAGTGTACCCTACTCCATTCATTTCTCCATGAGTAATGTATAAACCATTTTGCAACACTCGCACTGTATTTGTTTAAAAATAATTGAGGCTTCTGTATATCATGCATGGATGGGTACGGGGTACGTTGATACCTTGGAGGTGCGTGTCCCTTTAAGAAGCCCGACCTGCCTTTGATCTCCACCTGGGTAAGGAATTCAAAACTAGTCCCTCTATTTGCTGGAAGTCACCAAAAAAAGCTGTACATTTGCCTAAGTGTCTAGGTGCGTGTCCTTTAAGAAGGCCGGGCGCGGCCACCACTGCTGCCCACAGCTCCCCTCACCGCCCTGGGGGTGAACAAGGGGACGAGTCAAATGCAGAGGACAAATTTTACAACACCTAGTGTGTGTGTGACAATCATTGGTACTTTAATTTTAAAATGACGATATGTCCGGTTGCAGACTTAAACACGTGGTAAGCAAACAAGCACTCAAGCAGGACTCAGAGCAAACTCAGTCGGACTGCCTGTAGGTAATGTTGCAATGTTCCATGCCAACAAAGCAAGTATGCCAGGTACAAAACACTCAAACCTTCAGTGAGGCTCCATTTTTCTGTACTTTTTTTAGATGCTATTGGATTTTCCATACATTTGCTACTGATTAGCATGAGTTATTTTGCATCAAATCAAATCAAAATGTATTTATAAATTACTTTCCATGCACAGGCAAGTGGCAAAGTCATGTAAAAGGAATAAAAAAATAAATAAATAACAATAGTAGAAGAAGAGAACAAAATTGTGATTTCAACGCCTCAAAAATTGGTAATAAAAACTACAACTAGGATTCACATTTTCATTAATTTATTTCAGGCAATGACATTAAAAAAGTACAAGGTATACAACACATAATAATTTGAATTAGTATGATGCAAAAGGTAATGTACAGTATGTAAACATTATGATCCAGTTTAGCCTGAAAGGGAGTGGGAAGAAGATAATCTATTTATTAATCCCACCCCCAGATCTCCATTCAGTGATTAATACATTGAGTTTCACTGTTGCTTTGTTCAAGGATTATAATACAAATGTTGTATCATGATGGCATTACCACAGGTAACAATAAATATTACACTGTAACAATAATTTGTATCAACAACGTAGGAAGAATGAACAATACCAAATATGGTAATGGACAAAATACCAACAATGGTAATAAAAAACATAGTGATACTGGTAAGGAAATCATTGAGCACATGTTAACACTTTGAGACAGAGTACAACAGCAGGTTAAATTAAAGACCTTCATCTCTATATTTGAACCAGACCCGATATTAGTTTAATTTACGTCACAACCAAACATCACTTTTTAGAGACCAAAAAAAGACTAGATGTAGCTTAATGGCAAAGATTACTCCCTGATTTAGCAACCCAGTGTAGTCTACGCACTACAGCCATCTAACGTTTTGGAATTACAACTGCATGCAAAGTCTACTATACAATTCTTGCAAATGACACTCATAAGTGGAAAAAGAAACTGAACAGCACAGTTATCATGATCAGCCTACTGTTAAATGTTAAATTAAAAATTATTCTATTATTAAACAAATTAACATTAATTAGTACACACAAAAGTACTGTATTTTGGTACCATTGAGTACCTACAGTTGTGTTCAAAAGTTTCCAAATATTTTCCACAACTCTTATTTTTTTTGTGATAGAGTGATTGGAGCACATAGTTGTTGGTCATAAAAAACATTCATAAAATTTGGTTCTTTTATGAATTTATTATTGGTCTACTGAAAATGTGACTAAATCTGCTGGGTCAAAAGTATACATACAGCAATGTTAATAATTGGTTACATGTCTCTTGGCAAGTTTCACTGCAATAAGGTGCTTTTGGTAGCAATCCACAAGCTTCTAGTTGAATTTTTGACCACTCTTCTTGACAAAATTGGTGCAGTTCGGCTAAATGTGTTGGTTTTCTGACATGGACTTGTTTCTTTGGTATTATCCACACATTTAAGTAAGGACTTTAGGAAGGTCATTCTAAAACCTTAATTCTAGCCTGATTGAGCCATTCATTTACCACTTTTGACATGTTTTTGGGATCATTGTCCTGTTGGAACACCCAACTGCGCCAATTTGGAGGTAATCCTCCTTTTTCATTGTCCCATTTACTCTTTGTAAAGCACCAGTTCCATTGGCAGAAAAACAGGCCTTAAGCATAATACTACGAGTTGTAAAAAATGATTGGAAGCTCAAGACAGCCATGACGTTATGTTCTTTAGAAGTGTATAAGTAATGTCCAAATACCGGGAATTGGTTCTGTATCGATTGAAATATGAAAGGTACTCATCTCTAATGTGACGGTGACGTACATGCTTGGAGGGTGCTTGCGCCCTCTTTCTGGTTCAAACCATCCAAGGTACGGGCCAACTATGCTTACGTATGTCAAAAAAGGACGACACTGCGAATCAGAGCTGTGTTTGAAATATGACCTATGCTCTCGCTCACCCGGATGACAGCAGCAGGCGACCATTTAATCCAGGGATCTAAAACTCAATTTACCTTGGGGGCCACTGGATGCAGAAACTAGGTGAGGCTGGGGCGCAAGGAAAGATTTAAAAAAAAAATCTAACCTGCACTTTTTAATGAATTCACCTTCTTTAAATGGCTTTCCTGCCCTAACGACATACTTGCCAACCCTCCCGGTTTATCCGGTAGACTCCCGCATTTCTGTGCACCTCCTGACAATTTCCTGGGCCAACCACTCTCCCAGAATTGTCCCGATTTTCACCCGGCCAACATTATTAAGCGCGTGCCATGAAAGCACTGCCTTTATCGTCCTCTATAACAGTGGTCCCCAACCTTTTTGTCCTGCGGCCCGGCGGGGTAGGGTTGGATTCTTTTTTTTTTTTTGTCATTAAAAAGGGAGTTTTTTTGGGTTGGTGCACTAATTGTAAGTGTATCTTGTGTTTTTTATATTGATTTAAATGGTTTTCCTGCCCTAACGACATACTTGCCAACCCTCCCGGTTTATCCGGTAGACTCCCGCATTTCTGTGCACCTCCTGACAATTTCCTGGGCCAACCACTCTCCCAGAATTGTCTCGATTTTCACCCGGCCAACATTATTAAGCGCGTGCCATGAAAGCACTGCCTTTATCGTCCTCTATAACAGTGGTCCCCAACCTTTTTGTCCTGCAGCCCGGCGGAGTGGGGGTGGGTTCTTTTTTTTTTTTGTCATTAAAAAGGGAGTTTTTTTGGGTTGGTGCACTAATTGTAAGTGTATCTTGTGTTTTTTATATTGATTTAATTTAAAAAAAATTCATAAAAAATTATTCCGCGGCCCGGTGGTTGGGGACCACTGCTCTATAACATGTCATCACGTCCGCCCTCGCATAATACAAATAGTGTGTCGGCCCAGCCCCATGTGGTATGACGCTTCTACAGACACACATACCTAACTGCAAGACATATTCGATCAACAGCCATACAGGTCACACTGAAGGTGGCCGTATAAACAACTTTAAAACTGTTACAAATATGCGCCACACTGTGAGCCCACACCAAACAAAAATGACAAACACATTTCGGGAGAACATCCACACCGTAACACAACAGAAAAAATACCCAGAATACCTTGCAGCCCTAATTATTTCAGGCTACAATATACAGTACCTTGACCGATGCACGGGCGGGTTAATATGTGGGAGGCAGGGTTGGGGGGAGCGGGGTTTGGTGGTAGCGGGCTCTATATTGTAGCCCGGAAGAGTTAGGGCTGCATGGAATTCAGGGTATTATTTCTGTTGTGTTTGTATTGTGTTACGGTGCGGATGTTCTCCCGAAATGTGTGTCATTCTTGTTTGGTGTGTGTTCAATGTGTGGCGCATATTTGTAACAGTGTTAAAGTTGTTTATACGGCCACGCTCAGTGTGACCTGTGTGGTTGTTGATATAGTATGTCTTGCAGTCACTTGCGTGCATGTTCAAAAGGCAGATCCAATATATGACCAGGCTGCCACGCCGCTTGAACAGGTTGTAGAGGGCGCCAAAGGTAGTGCCATCAAAGCACCCCCTCAACACTGTTGGTTGGGTGAACAATCGACAAAAATCCATTCGAGAATGATTGCCCTAAATGTGGGAGTTCCCGATTGAGGGTTAGCAAGTATGACACTGTCAAGCGGCATTTATACAAAACTCGCAGGAAGTATGACGCTGCCAAGCGCAATTCTTATAAAACTTGCGGGCCGCACAAACATTCAATTTTTATTTCAAGGTGCGGGCCACAAAATAACGTCTCGCGGGCCGCGTGTCTGAGGCCCCTGATTTAATCTGTTTTTTTTTCATTCCTAAGTATAATATTTTTAATTTTCCTGAGGGAATACTCCTGAAAAAATCAATCAAGTACTATAGTGTCTCCAAAATTGGACTGTTGCTTGAAAGTAAGAGTATAAGTTTTTTACATGTCTGATGCGCTTCCTGCTTGGATAATAAAGCACACAGAATTTCCTGTACTTAACGTCATTTATGTTTTGAAAAAAACATGCTTTTGCAATTATAAACTGGATGGGTTTCTAAACACACACCATCAAATTAAGGCTTGTAAAAAGTATGTAAATAGTGTGATAAAGAGTGTGGTTAAGTGTCTAATAAAGCAGCCAACACAAATGATTGCTACCCAGCTCCACTCAGAGTGCAGGTAAGAAAAAAAAAAACTCCCTTTTTAGTGACCGCCACCTATGTGTGAGTACACACAAACACAAACACCACGTGACATTACTGTTGCACACATGACCTGGTTCTACAATGACGTCTCTCCTTTGAGAGGGCACGTGTCCGCCCTGAGATCGGTATGTTGTGTGTTCAAACCCCGGCCGAGTCATACCAAAGACGATAAAAATGGGACCCTGCTTGGCACTCAGCATCAAGGGTTGGATTTAGGGGTTAAATCACCAATATGATTTCCGGGCGCGGCCACCGCTGGTGCTCACTGCTCCCCTCATCTCCCAGGCGGTGAGCTACTGGATGGGTCAAATGCAGAGGACAAATTTCACCACACCTAGTGTGTGTGTGACAATCATTTGTGCTTTAACTTTAACTTTGTGTACCCAACAGCTGTCATTGACAACCATGAAAGCCAATCAAAGCCAACATTTTATTCGGTCTGTGCAGAAGTTATTTACAAAGTTCACCAACTAATTGTGACAAATATAGACTTGTTTTAATTGAAACCTCTTTGTTCTTTTGAACTACTATCAATAAAATGTGGTCTGAGATTTTCTGGGTTTAAAAAATGGTTGACTTGAGTCAGTGACATATAGCATATTATGCAGGTTCATCACTATTTGGATCAAAAATTGATTAGCATGCCCATCTTTTCTAAAAATCTCATACAGGTTCATCTGCCACATGCAATTTTACTTTTTCAGTTTATTATTTTTGCTAATTTTACGGTCTGTCTCCTCCATCATGCAAATGACGCTCAAAGAGAATCTGGCAGTCAGTGATGTACCACACATTTTTTTTGCAAACTTTTCACATTTCTTAAAGCGACGACGTGACAACTCAACATTTACTCTTAGGAGTTGTGCTAAAACAGCTGTTTAGCTCACAATTCACATGTGGGACGATCATTTCGCTTCGGCAGTCACACTGACATGAAGACATCTAACTGTGTGTGATTTTTAAGAACCGTGGGACGTTGGAGCACTCCATGTTTATTTCGTCAAAAATAGCAATCCCTCATCACAACGGTGTTGTTGGCGTTAGACCATAGTCTCACATCGTCCCCCCAGTGACTGTTCAGCTGTTAATGAGAAATATCCTTCACACTGTGTTGCTTTTGTGACTTTAATGTTTATTGATTGGCTGGCCTGTTGTTTGAAACTCTCACTAACGTCTCTGCCTCTCTCCTTCATCCCAACTTTCACACAACAGCGCCCAGTCAGGCCCCCGTCAAAATCATGTGGAACACTTCCAACTCCAAAGTCATCCTGCAGTGGGACCAAGTGCACGCTCTGGAGAACGAGTCTGAAGTTACCGGTTATAAGGTAGTGACTCTACATCCTTGCTTAGTCCTTACCAACAAGAGGATAAATCATGCATCACAATCAAAATAAGTTAAATGCAGACAGAAGCTGAGTAATGGTTTTGTTTGAATTATGACTTTGTACACACGTTTGGGTCTCTGAATTGCCTGCCCGACCATTAAGTGGGAAATTACTCAACCAACTCATTTTTGTGAGCTTTTTATGTTAGAAAATTTTTAACAAGCCGTTCAGATTGTGATGTGAAAGGTTGGGATAATTACCTCCCTCACAAGTTTTCCGCCCATGACTTGGATACTTCCTGAGCAAAGATACCGCAATTATATTTTTTTTACAAGCTGCACACATCCAGGGGTGCCGCCATTATTGAAAAAACACCTTGGACTTTTGCTGTTGTACCCATTTTTTGGGAAGTTCCTCTTGTAATTGTCCCAACTTTACACCATGTGTTCATTTTGATAAGGTTCAAGTTGTTTTCAGGATTCATCTTCATTGTATTTTGAGTTTGAACAGTTTCTTAAACTGGATCATATTACTACACTGCAAAAAGTCAGTGTTCAAAAACGAGAAAAAAAATACAAAAATGAGGGGTATTTTATTTGAACTAAGCAAAATTATCTGCCCATAGAACAAGAAATTTCGGCTTGTCAAGACTTTCCAAAACAAGTAAAATCAGCTAACCTCAATGAACCCCAAAATACTTTAAAATAAGTATATGCTTACTAATCATAAGTGCACTTTTCTTGGTAGAAAATAATGACACCTTTTTGCACAATATGTTGAAAAATATTCTTAAATTAAGTAAATACTAGTACCATTCTCTTGACATAATGATATGCGCTCGGCATCATGAATTTTTTTTTCATGCTTGAAATAAGAAATTATTACTGCAAAAAAGTAGTTTTATACCTGTGAGTGTTGATGACACAGCTTTGCAACAGTTGATATTCTAGTTTCAAGCATGTTTTACTCAATATAGGTCATAACATGCACTGCGATGAGGTGGCGACTTGTCCAGGGTGTACCCCGTTTTCCGCCCAAATGCAGCGGAGATGGGTTCCAGTGACCCCTCGCGTCCCCAAAAGGGACAAGCAGTAGAAAATCGATGGATGGATGGAGGTCATAACATCTCAGCAACAAGCTGTAATATCTTACTGAGTTCATTTAGGACCAAATCCCTTAAAACAAGTAAAACACTCTAACTATTATCTTATCAGATAGAAAATAAGCAAATATCACCCTTATTTGATATATTTAATCTTACTTAGATTTTTCCCTAACCAGTTCAAGACCAACCCTCTTAGGACAAGTCGCCACCTCATCGCAGGGCCAACACAGATAGACAGACAACATTCACACTCACATTCACACACTAGGGCCAATTTAGTGTTGCCAAACCACCTATCCCCAGGTGCATGTCTTTGGGGGGAAGCCGGAGTACCTGGAGGGAACCCACGCAGTCACGGGGAGAACATGCTCCACAAATAAATATATACATCTATACATATATATATATATATATATATATATATATATATATACACATATATATATATATATATATATATATATATATATACATATATATATATATATGTATATATATATATATATATATATATATATATATATATATATAGACATCTGACTCTTCCCACCCCCACGCCCCTCTATTTGCGATCTTTTTGACAATGCTTAAATGTAAACTATTGTCAACCTGCATTTCAATGCAGTTTCTATGCCGTTAGATGAAGCCCAAACAAAATCTCGTTGACATGTATGACTCAAGTGTTATTATGAAAATGACGATAAAATGAATTGATTGATTGATTGATTGAATTGATTGAAACTCCACACAGAAAGATCCCGAGCCTGGGATTGAACTCAGGACTTTCGTATTGTGAGGCACATGTGAACGAACCCTTGTCACACCGTGCTGCCCATATTAAGTTTATAAACTCAGGAGATACGTCCCTGGATACATAAGGACTTTGAATATGACCAATGTATGATCCTGTAACGACTTGTTATCGGATTGATATTCAAATTTGCGGTATAATCCAAAACTAATGTAAAGCATCCAAACAACAGAAGAATAAGTGATTATTACATTTTAACAAAAGTGTAGATAGAACATGTTAAAAGAGAAAGTAAGCAGATATTAACAGCAAATGAACAAGTAAATTAATAATTCATTCTCTACCATTTGTCCCTAATAATGTTGACAAAATAATAGAATGATAAATGACAAAATTAGGGATGTCCGATAATATCGGACTGCCAATATTATAGCCGATAAATGGTTTAAAATGTGATATCGGAAATTATCGGTATCGGTTTCAAAATTATCGGTATCGGTTTCAAAATGTAAAATGTATAACTTTTTAAAACGCCGCTGTGTACACAGACGTAGGGAGAAGTACAGAAAGCCAATAAACCTTAAAGGCACTGCCTTTGTGTGCCGGCCCGGGCACATAATATCTAAGGCGTTTCACACACACATATGAATGCAAGGCATTTTTGATCAACAGCCATACAGGTCACACTGACGGTGGCCGTATAAACAACTTTAACACTGTTACAAATATGCGCCACACTGTAAACCCACACCAAACAAGAATGACAAACACATTTAGGGAGAACATCTGCACCGTAACACAACATAAACACAACAGAAAAATTATCCAGAACCCGTTGCAGTACTAACTCCATATACACCCCCCGCTACCCGCTACACACCCCCACCTCGGGGAAACCATGGAAAACGACTTCTGGACGGCTTCGAAGCGCATCTGGACCACCAGGAAGGGGAAGCAGTACACTGTCAACACTGTTTATGGTGCGGATGGTGTTCTGCTGACCTCAACTACGGATGTTGTGGATCGGTGGAAGGAATACTTCGAAGACCTCCTCAATCCCACCAACATGTCTTCCTGTGAGGAAGCAGTGCCTGGGGAATCTGTGGTGGGCTCTCCTATTTCTGGGGCTGGGGTTGCCGAGGTAGTTAAAAAGCTCCTCGGTGGCAAGGCCCCGGGGGTAGATGAGACCCGCCCGGAGTTCCTTAAGGCTCTGGATGCTGTGGGGCTGTCTTGGTTGACAGGACTCTGCAGCATCTCGTGGACATCTGGGGCGGTACCTCTGGATTGGCAGAGCGGTGTGGTGGTCCCTCTCTTTAAGAAGGTGACCCGGAGGGTGTGTTCCAACTATCGTGGGATCACACTCCTCAGCCTTCCCGGTAAGGTTTATTCAGGTGTACTGGAGAGGAGGCTACGCCGGATAGTCGAACCTCAGATTCAGGAGGAACAGTGCGGTTTTCGTCCTGGTCGTGGAACTGTGGACCAGCTCTATACTCTCGGCAGGGTTTCTTGAGGGTGCATGGGCGGTTGCCCAACCAGTCTACATGTGCTTTGTGGACATGGAGAAGGCATTCGACCGTGTCCCTCGGGAAGTCCTGTGGGGAGTGCTCAGAGAGTATGGGGTATCGGACTGTCTTATTGTGGCAGTCCGCTCCCTGTACCATCAGTGTCAGAACTTGTTCCGCATTGCCGGCAGTAAGTCGGACACATTTCCAGTTAGGCTTGGACTCCGCCAATGTTGTCCTTTGTCACCGATTCTGTTCATAACTTTTGTGGACAGAATTTCTAGGCGCAGTCAAGGCGTTGAGGGGTTCCGGTTTGGTGGCCGCGGGATCAGGTCTCTGCTTTTTGCAGATGATGTGGTCCTGATGGCTTCATCTGGCCGGGATCTTCAGCTCTCACTGGATCAGTTCGCAGCCGAGTGTGAAGCGACCGGAATGAGAATCAGCACCTCCAAGTCCAAGTCCGTGGTTCTCGCCCGGAAAAGGGTGGAGTGCCATCTCCGGGTTGGGGAGGAGACCCTGCCCCAAGTGGAGGAGTTCAAGTACCTCGGAGTCTTGTTCACGAGTGGGGGAAGAGTGGATCGTGAGATCGACAGGCGGATCGGTGCGGCATCTTCAGTAATGCGGACGTTGTACCGATCTGTTGTGGTGAAGAAGGAGCTGAGCCGGAAGGCAAAGCTCTCAATTTACCGGTCGATCCACGTTCCCATCCTCACCTATGGTCATGAGCAGGGGTATCAAACATGCGGGCCAATTGCGGCCCACCAGACGATATGACAATTTAGTGTTTGTGCGGCCCGCGAGTTTAATATGAGCGGCGCTTGACAGAGTCATACTTGCCCACGTCCCCAATTTTCCCGGGAGACCCCTGAACTAAAGGGCACCAATTCTCTCGAAGCCCCTGTCGATATTTACCAGATAAACAATATTCAGGGAGTGCCATAATGGCACTGCCTGTAGCGCCCCCTACATCCTGAACTGACAGCGTTCAGGCCCAGTTGTGTGTTGCATTTGGCCATGTGAGACACACGTGTGCCTTTGCAAGATATATTTGATCAACAGCTACACACGTCACACTAAGGGTGGCCGTAAAAAAACTTTTAATACTGTTACAAATATGTGCCAGACTGTGAAGCCACACCAAACAAGAATGACAAACACATTTCGGGATAATTTACGCACCCTAACACAACTTAAACACAAGAGAACAAATACCCAGAACACCTTGCAGGGCTACAAAATACACACCCCTGCAACCACCAACCCCCCACACACCCACCCTCCCTACTTGCGTCGTTTGAGGTGTTGTATATTGTAGCCCTGCAAGGTGTTTTTGGTATTTGTTCTCTTGTGTATAAGTTGTTTTAGGGTGCGTGAATTCTCCCAAAAAGAGTTTGTAATTCTTGTTTGGTGTGGGTTCACTGTGTAGCGCATATTACAGCCAGTGACGTTGTTCTGCACAAGTCTCACACAACATGATACAGAGCCGGCACATTGGATGTGTGATGTAAAAGCGTGCGCGATGACATGTTCTGGAACAGTGTAGTCCTTTTGAGGGTGCGCGGACCCCTGGAGGTGCTCGAAGGTATGCCAAGGGACAAGTGAGATTTATTAAAAGCATTTTCAAAAACAGCTGCAATTCATACATCCTCTATACACATGATTATTGAATAATACTTCAATGAAATATGAATGTAAGTTCATAAACTGTGGAAGAATAATACATCAATCCAAAATTCAGTGTTGACAGCTGTACTTTTTGTGGACATGTTCCATAAATATTGATGTTAAAGATTTATTTTTTTGTGAATAAATGTTTAGAATTAATTCATAAATCCAGATGGATCTCTATTACAATCCCCAAAGAGGGCACTTTAGGTTGATGATTACTTCTATGTGTAGAAATCTTTATTTATAATCGAATCACTTGTTTATTTTTCAACAAGTTGTTGTTATTTTTATATATTTTTTTCCAAATAGTTCAAGAAAGACCACTACAAATGAGCAATATTTTGCACTGCTATACAATTTAATAATGTACATCATAAACTGGTGGCGTAGTGCTGTATTTTACTTCTGTATCTCTTTTATTGTACCAAAAATGCTTTGCTCTGATTAAGGGGCACTTGAATTAAAAAAAATGTTCACAGGGGGTACATCACTGAAAAAAGATTGAGAACCTTTGTTTAAAGGACGTTAAAGGCAGTGCAGTCACGACAGCCCTTAATAATGTAGGCCGGGTGAAAATTGGGACAAATTCGGGAGAATGGTTGCACCGGTAGATTGTCGGTAGGTGCACTAAAATTCAGGAGTCTCCCGGAAAAATCGTGAGGATTGGCAAGTATGTTGCTAGGGCGGGAAAGTCATTCATAGAAGGGGAATTCATTAAAAAGTGCATGTTAGATTTTTTAAGAAATCTTTTCTTGCGGCCCAGCCTCACCCAGTTACTGCATCCAGTGGCCCCCAGGTAAATTGAGTTTGAGACCCCTGGTCATGAGCTTTGGGTCATGACCGAAAGGATAAGATCACGGGTACAAGAGGCCGAAATTAGTTTCCTCCGCCAGGTGACGGGGCTCTCCCTTAGAGATAGGGTGAGAAGCTCTGCCATCCGGGAGGACCTCAAAGTAAAGCAGCTGCTCCTCCACATCGAGAGGAGCCAGATTAGGTGGTTCGGGCATCTGGTCAGGATGCCACCCGAACGCCTCCCTTGGGAGGTGTTTAAGCCACGTCCAACCGGTAGGAGGCCACGGGGAAGACCCAGGACACGTCGTGAATACTATGTCTCCCGGCTGGCCTGGGAACACCTCGGAATCTCCCGGGAAGAGCTAGACAAAGTGGCTGGGGAGAGGGAAGTCTGGGATTCCCTGCTTAGGCTGCTGCCCCCGCCACCCGACCTCGGATAAGCGGAAGAAGATGGTTGGATGGATGGATGGATGGAGTTGTTTTATTTTGGAAAACCTTGTTACATTGTTTAATGCATCCAGCGGGGCATCATAACAAAATTAAGCATAAAAATTAGTTAATTCCACAACTGTATATATCGGTATCGGTAATCAAGAGTTGGACAATATCGGAATATCGGATATCGGCAAAAAAGCCATTATCGGACATCTCGAGACACAATTTGTTACTGCGTATGTCAGCAGACTAAATGAAGAGCCTTTGTTTGTTTACTTACTACTAAAAGACAGTTATCTTGTATGTTCACTGTTTTGTTTAAGGACAAACTTGCAATAAGAAACATATGTTTAATGTACTGTAAAATGTTGTGTTAAAATAAAGCCAATAATGCCTATTTTTGTGTTCCTCTTTATTCAGAAAAGTATCAAACTACCGAAAACTATCGAAATACGATTTGGTACCGGGACAACAATAATACGAACATACTACAGTGCCCCAACTTGGATCCAGTTTGATTTTTTAAATGATTTTCTGCAACTGTTTGTAAATCTATTGTACGGATATCTATTAAACTGTTAAGTCAGTGAGAGGAACCAGAGCTTTATTTTCTGGCTCCCAATCCATCCTGAAATTAACATGACCTGTTACTCCACAGTCCTGCCAATTGGATCCTGTGTTTCCTACACTAACCATGTCCTCTTTCCACGCTGGCTGTGTTCTCTCGTAGGTGATGTACAGCCAGGACAAACACAGCCGTCCCAGTGTGGTGGAGACCAACACCACCTCCTTGGAGTTGTCTCTCCCCATTCACGAGGACTATGTCATCCAGATCAAACCTTTCAGTGAAGGCGGCGAAGGCATCAGCAGCCGGCAGATTACAATCCCCAAAATAGCAGGTTGGACAGTCCACGAGACATGGAACATGCAAAACCGAAACACTTCCTGTGCCACATGGGCTCATTAGAGGGGAAAAATGAGAACTGACTTTAGCTGTGAGGTACGAGGTGGTTGTAGAGTTGCTGTGTTGATCGAGCATGACAGCCACCGTTTTTTAAACAAAACACGACGAGAGCAATTTTAAATTGCATCCTTTTGGAATGTTACGGGTTGTAGATGGCCGTAAACATCGGGAAGCATGTCAGCTCTGCTACTACAGGACACACAAACCCTGTTCTCACTGCACTTTGAATCAAAGCAGGAGATCAGAACATTCATAAATTAATTTTCCTATCTCATTAAAAGTAAACACAATCTATTAACTCAGCATGACGTTTCCTTATCACCAAAGGAAACGTGTAAAATTCAGAGAAAGAAGACCTTGTAAGGAACGGAATATTCGGTATCCTACCTGCACTGCAAAAAGTCAGTGTTCAAAAACAAGAAAAACAAAATAAAAAAGTTGCGGGTACTTTATTTGAACTAAGAAAAATTATCTGCCAATAGAGCAAGAAAATTTGGCTTTTCAAGACTTTTCAAAACCCGTCAAATTAGCTAACCTCAATGAACCCCAAAATACCTGAAAAAAAGTATTTTCTCCCTAATTACAACTGTACTACTGTATGAGTACATATTTTCAATTGTTTCATTGAAAATAAAACAGCAAAGTCCATTTGGCTGTCATCTGTTTTAATATGAGACAAAATTGTGTCCTGAAATTTTTGTCATGCTTGAAAAAAGAAATGATTACTTTAAAAAATGTGTTTTATACTTGTGAGTGTTGATGACACAGCTTTGCAACAGGTGATATTCTAGTTTCAAGCATGTTTTACTCAATACAGGTCATCAAATCTCAGCAACAAGCTGTAATATCTGACTGAAATCATTTAGGACCAAAACCTTTAAAACAAGTAAAACACTCTAACATAAAATCTGCTTAGTGAGAAGAATTATCTTATCAGACAGAAAATAAGCAAATATCACCCTTATTTCAAATATTTAATCTGACTTAGATTTCAAGTTTTGCAGTGTAGGTACTAGGTTTGGTGCTGATAGTTTATTTATCACAGAGTATATTCTGGAACAGGGCTCTTTTCCCCCTACTTATACATCTTGTATAAAATTGTGTTTTAAATCAGTGTTTCTTAAACGGAGTGCCGAGGCTCATTATTGGGCCGCAAGCGCCCCTGGAGGACCACGAAAAATATGTGTTTTTCAGCGTGGTTTGTATGGGCTGCGATGAGGTGGCGACTTGTCCAGGATGTACGTCGCCTTACACACGATTGTAGCAGAGATAGGCTCCAGCGCCCCCCGCGACCCAGAAAGGAATAAATGGTAGAAAATGGATGGATGGATGGATGGATGGATAGATGGATGGATGGGTTTGTCATCATCATCATCATAGGCGGTCACTCGAACGAGTATGACGATTCTCCTGGTAGGGGTGTATCCCTTTATGGAGGATGCCTGTGCGTGACTTCATTTAACGTGGGGAGACTGGTGCACAGACATTCACCAAACCATCCTTGACAGAATCGGGTCAGGGTCCAGTGGCATGGAGTCCAAGACGACTGGGGACCCTTTTCTGCTGCAGCCTTCCTCTGCCGTCGCAGCCGTTGTGGTAGTTCTTACATCTACCGTCTTCCGCCTGCTCCGCCGTTGAGGTCTTTAACGTATCCCTGCCTAGGGGGCAGTCAGGTACTAGGCCTTTGCCAAGGGCCACCTGGGGTAACAGTAATAAAGGGGTTAACCTCCTAGTGCCCCAAGAAACCATAGAGGAGCCTCCACTGGTGGATGCACTTTAACAGGCCGTAGCGGTACTTAGTTGTAATACACTTTTCCACCACTTGTGGCAGAAATGACAATCTCAAACAAACAGATGCTAAAGCTAAAGTCAGAGAGAAGTTATTCAAGCGCAAAAAATATGACTTAAGGGGTAAAGCAGGAGTTTCATTTGCACTTTAATTTTATTAGCAATTTAGTTAAGAAACATTAAATATCATATTACTTCATTAATTTTAGCACAACATAAGTGGATGTGAATTTATTTGTTGCCATTTATTTTTGAGTTCTCTCTTATGCAGTATATTTGGTAAGTGCTTATTTTTCAAATCAGCCTGATCTCAGCCTATGGGTTTACGTTTAATAAATAATAATCTTTGCGATCAACACATGGTTTCATATCATTTGACAAGGTTGTAAACTATAACTAGATTAGATAAAATTGTTTAAAATGAAGAACAAGATTACAAATTCAGTTTTAATATTTGAGTGGGCCCTGATTTCCAAAAAGTTAAGTACCCCTGATTTGAATTAGATTTTTCCTAAAGAAACATTATTGTGCAGTACTAATATATTCAAAAAATGCATTATAGCGCTGCTAATAGCTTGCTAGCAATCAGTGCGCTAACTGGTAATTAGCACATTAATCGCAAGCTGGAAACTGGTATGTTTACTGTTCCCTGGAAACTAACCTGTTTATCGCTAACTGAAAACTACCACACTAATTGCTTGCTGGAATTTAACTTGGAAATAGCTGACAGTCATTTAGTAAACCAGGTATGTGATTTTTCCATTTGTAGTCGAAAATCCGTCTTTTTTTATCTCTGTAAAAATATAAAAAAATGTTTTTCCATTTTTCGTAGTTTTTCCGACCGACAATATGTGTTAAAATCTTGATCCATCTCTTCGCCATTCCAGCCAACAACTACGTTTTTCTCGTAATGAGTATGTTTTTTTATAATCCTGAGCTAAAAACTACGGTTTTCCATTAAAACGATTAACTTAAAAACCAAAGCTACGTAGCGAAGCAACTCCACACAATATTTGGGAAACATCAATGATGATTAGATGGTTTACATACAGGTATAAGAACATCCATGATTGGTTGGTTGGATTACAAAGATGCCTGGCCCCCGTCTTATTTTCAGTCTTTTTCATTAAGTTCTAATCACATGCCTGGTACACTAATCTGACTTGACGGGCATGCTAATCCCTAACTGGAAACTAGCACATTAATTACCAGAATCATGAAAAATGTGTACTAACACTATGTTTAAACACAGATTGAATGTTTTCCAAATGTTGCTAAAATGAGTAAGTAAATTGTCGAACAGTTTTAAAACAACATTTCTCGAGCTATTGCAAAGAATTTAGGGATTTTACCATCTACGGTCTGTAAAATCATCAAAAGGTTCAGAGGATCTGGAGAAATCACTGCACGTAAGCGATGATATTACGGACTTTTGATCCCTCAGGCGGTACTGCATCAAAAACCGACATCAGTGTGTAAAGGATATCACTACATGGGCTCAGGAACACTTCGTAAAACCACTGTCAGTAACTACAGTTGGTCGCTACATCTGTAAGTGCAAGTTAAACCTCTACTATGCAAAGCGAAAGCCTTTTATCAACAACACACAGGAACGCCGCTGGCTTCGCTGGGTCCAAGCTCAACTAAGATGGACTGATGCAAAGTGGAAAAGTGTTCTTTGGTCTGACGAGTCCACATTTCAAATTATATTTGGAAACTGTGGACATGGTGTCCTCCGGAACAAAGAGGAAAATAACCATCCAGATTGTTATAGCCGCGAAGTTCAAAAGCCAGCATCTGTGATGGTATAGGAGTGTATTAGTGCCCAAGGCATGGGTAACTTACACCTCTGTGAAGGCACCATTAATGCTGAATTGTCCATACAGGTTTTGGAGCAACGTATGTTGTCATCCAAGCAACGTTATCATGGACGCCCCTGCTTATTTCAGCAAGACAATGCCAAGCCACGTGTTACAACAGCGTGGTTTCGTAGTAAAAGAGTGCGGGTATTTTCCTGGCCCGCCTGCAGTCCAGACATGTCTCCCATCGAAAATGTGTGGCGCATTATGAAGCGTAAAATATGGCAGCGGAGACCCCGGACTGTTGAATGACTGAAGCTGTACATAAAACAAGAATTCCACTTTCAAAGTTTCAACAATTAGTTTCCTCAGTTTATTGAGTGTTGTTAAAAGAAAAGTTGATGTAACACAGTGGTCAACATGCCCTTTCCCAACTACTTTAGCACGTGTTGCAGCCATGATATTCTAAGTTAATTATTATTTGCTAAAAAAAAAAAAGTTTATGAGTTTGAACATCAAATATCTTGTCTTTGTAGTGCATTCAACTGAATATGGGTTGAAAAGGATTTGCAAATCATTGTATTCTGTTTCTATTTACATCTAACACAATTTCCCAACTCATATGGAAACAGGGTTTGTACTTTTTACTCAAAAAAAAAGGGTCGGTACCCTCTGGACGGTTGTGGTGAGGTGACATGGGAGTTGCACGCAGCAGGGAACATTTTATTTATTTTTGTCTGCACTCTAGTATTCGTGTTAGAACAATACACAAACCTGCAACTAAAAGGGCAGCAGTCCACCTGCTCAGTGGCCTTGTGGTTAGAGTGTCAAACCCCGGCCGAGTCATTCCAAAAACTACAAAAATGGGACCCATTAGTTCCCTGCTTGGCACTCAGCATCAAGGGTTGGAATTGGGGGTTAAATCACCACAAATTACTCCCGGGCGCGGCCATCCCTGCTGCTCACTGCTCCCCTCACCTCCCAGGGGGTGAACAAGGGGATGGGTCAAATGCAGACGACAAATTTCACCACACGTAGTGTGTGTTTGACTATCATTGGTACTTTAAGTTTAACTTTAACTCAGTCTAATCAACAGGCTTCCTGCTCTACCCAGTAAAAGTAGTAAGTACACAGTGCAGCAGCACATGTGTAAAATAAAGTTAACGGAGGCATAGAGATGGAGAAGTTGTTGACAGGGAGGGGTAGGTGGCTGGGATCGTGATAACATTTCTGGCAACCAGGGCTGTGATGAGAGAGAATAATTGAGAAGCACTGCCTTGGCGACTTGTCCAGGGTGTATGCTGCCTTCCACCGGATTGTAGCTGAGATAGGCACCAGCGCCCCCCGTGACCCCAAAGGGAATAAGCAGTAGAAAAATGGATGGATGCACGGATGGATGCCTGAGTGTAGGCAGCTGTTACTATTACCCACAGACATGGAAGGCGTGGGTTGTTAGACAGTCAGTGATCAGGTCAATGGATAGCTCGGTGCAAAGATGAGTGTGGAGACTCTGACTGGTGGCATATTGGACCTAAAAAAATAATAATAATAAATAGGACTGTTGGATAAAACTGTTACCAAATTTCTGAACAAATACATGACGTGAGTTCAATTAAAACTTTATATAATATGTTAATGTATATGAGTTTCTATTTTATTTTTTTTACACAAATTGCGTTTGTGTGGAAAATATTGAGATTGTTTTAAAATGTATTTAAATTCTGCAAATTAATCATCACCAGGTGATCACATCTCAAAAATGTGAATAATCTTAAAAAAAAGAAAAAAATATTTACATATGTGTATACATCTATGTATATACATATATATGTGTATATATATATATATATATATATATATATGTATATATATATATATACATTTATATATATGAATATATATATATATATATATATATATATATATATATATATATATATATATATATATATATATATATATATATATATATATATATATATATATATATATATATTTATACAAAACACATGTTTTTGTATATTTGGGATTATTTTTAACATTGAAAATAATGTTGAGGTTGCGATAGTGTTATATTTTTCATCAAGATAATTGATTATATATTGTTTGCGACTCTTACAATTGCAGTAAATCAGGTGACACACTAGAGCCATCTAGTGGCTCAAGCAGGTACTTACATCAAAAGTACTTTGGGGTGGGCTTGACGTCATTGTATCAGACATATTGTTTAGACTGCACTGCTCCCTACTGTCAGGCACCATATGTTTGATCAATAATAGTTTTTTTATTTCTTTTCAGGCTCCATTGCCACGGGCGCAGCCCCGGCGTCTTTCTCGCTCTCTCTCGCCGCTCTCGCCCTCACGGCCGTGATGGCGCTATGACGAACATCCTCCAGGAGCCAGCGCCACAGCCTGGCATGGAGAGAAGCAGCAGCAGGTCAAAGGCAGGAGACGGGACGTCTCACCTTCGCTTTTACCTTGCATCCTTGTGTCTTCTGTCCTCTTTCAGAGCTGCGAAGCACACACTTGTTGGGAAGGAGTCTTTTTGAGGGGATTGGCGTTGATGTAACAGGAAGCGGACTGCAGCGTACCTGAAGGTGTTTTGTTGTTGTTCTTTGCTCACTTCTAATATGTCGGAGGTGGACTTTTTCCTGGATGGACACCAAGAAGCACTTCTATTGGAAATGCGATCTATCCAAGACTGACAAGATGTCTCCATCCAGACTGTGTTTTGCTGCCATTGCTTTGTGAAAATCTACACGTTGGGACCTCTGTGGCTTTCCCTGGTTCTTATTCATGCTTTTATCTTGTCAGGCCATGAAACCGACCTGCAGCAAAGGTCGCCACCTGTTACCGTAACACGCCTGCTGATGACGAGAGTCCGTTAATGAAGAGCGCCGACAATTCCATGTCTTACCCTCCGCCCTCCTCCGTCACCAAGTGCATAATGACGGCGCGCTGAGAGGTGTGAACCACATTGTTGTTTGTAAGAAATCCTCAGGTCCCAAACCAGCCTTAAGTCTTCTAATTAGGTTCCATGTTGTTCTTGCTTTCGTTTCTATTCCGGCTTTTCTTTGTCCGTGTCGTTTTGTATATTCTGTACACTTTGGGGCGACGTGGGCTCGAACCACACGCCTTTCTCCCGTTTTTTTTTTTTTTCATTGCGACCCTTACAAAGAGTTTCAAAGCACGGATGGAATTATGGCGATGGGGAATGAGTCGTTTGCAGGATGATCTGATGGTTCAACGAGCTTTTAATAAACATGATGCCATTTTCCCTCTCAGTCACCTTTTCTTCAATACCAGAGGGGCCTTATATACTTTCTAAATGCATTTACTGCAGGGGTGTCCAACTCATTTTAGCTCGGGAGCCACATGGAGAAAAATCTACTCCCAAGTAGGCCGTACTGGTAAAATCACGGCACGATAACTTCAAAATAAAGACAACTTGAGATTGTTTTCTTTGTTTAAGAATAGGAATTTAAAGTTAAAGTACCCGTGATTGTCACACACACACTAGGTGTAGCGAAATTATTTTCTGCATTTGACCCATCACCCTTGATCACCCCCTGGGAGGTGAGGGGCGCAGTTAGGATAGGATAGGTCTTTATTGTCATTGCACAAGTACAACGAAACTTTGTTTTCAGCACAAACCTGTTAAAAATTAGACAAACAAACAGTGTACAGGGTTACAGAACAAGAATGCTGATGGCTCGCCATAAGGCGCCCCGTAAAAGATGGGAAAAAAGGTAAACGCTGGGGAAAGATGAGTAAAAAAAATACACTCTAGACTGGGCTCCTAAGGGGGCCCAGTCTGGAGTGGCAAAAAACCTCTATAGCAAAGCACATATACATATTACAACATACATCTCGAGATATCTAGCAACAGAGGGAAGGTAGTTCAAGGTCATGGTGGTAGGCCGCAGCTCTTCAGGCGTTGACCATCCATTCATCACCCCTACGGGATTTGCGTCGACGGCGTTGAGTGGGGGGGTGTATGTGTGGCGTATATTTTTTTTTTGTGTGTGTGTGTGTGTGTGTGTGTGTGTGTGTGTGTGTGTGTGTGTGTGTGTGTGTGTGTGTGTGTGTGTGTGTAAGCCCGCAGTGTGTCTCTGTTCCGCAGCCTTGATGTAGTATGCAGTCGCTAGTCCAAAGTCAAAAACAACAGGTGTGTGTCCATGAGAGACAAGAAGGGAGTTTGCTGCAGTGTCCTTCGGGAGAGTCTCGAAGCCAGGGAAACAATCCAAGTTAGAATGATTTGTATGCGAGTGAAAATAAAATTTGCTTTTCACTCTAAATTGTCTATGACTGCTTCTCAAAAACTGCAGGGTAGACAATCCGATGTAATCCACAGTTATTCCCGCATCCTCCAATCATTTCTGGAAGCTTTGGGGTACTTTGAAGACTGCCAGCAACTTCCAATTTGTCGACAAACCAGAGCAACGCTTACTCCAATCAGCAGATGTCCTGTTGTCATAATTCCGAATAGGTAGATATCTTCACGTCCTCGACAGAAAAGGGTCGCCAGGCACGCGGCCCTCCTTCTTCTCCCAAGAGTCCGTCGTGTGTCCAGCAACAACCGCTTCGTCACGACAGCAGGTTCCCCCAAACCCAAGATCTTGTCAATTTTGTTGAGGCCAGTTAAATAGTTCCAATGTTTAGATTTGGAGAGCAAAAAGAGGCAACAGGAAAGTTAAGACAAGACAAAACAAAGAGGCAAGCAGGAGAGACAAGGGAGAGGAAAAGGGAGCGTCCACCCTCGATGAGTGCCAGAGAGAAAGGAGCAGCAGGGGCCGCGCCCGGGAATCATTTTTGGCGATTCAACCCCCAATACCAACCCTTGATGCTGAGTGCCTAGCAGGGAGGTGATGGGTCCCATTTGTATAGTCTTTGGTTTGAGTCGGCCGGGGTTTGAACTCACGACCTACTGATCTCAGGGCAGACACTCTAACCACTGAGCAGGGTGTACACATTTTGAAATTATACAAATCATAGGTAACACTTTAGTATGGGGAACATCCATCCATTTTTTACCGCTTGTCACTTTTTGGGATTGCAGGGGGCGCTGGAGCCTATCTCAGCTGCATCCCGGCGGAAGGCGGAGTACACCCTGGACAAGTCGCCACCTCATGCCAGGGCCAACACAGATAGACAACATTCACACACTAGGGCCAATTTATGAACCATTAATTAGTTGCTTATTGACATAGGGTTAGCTAGGGTCAGGGTTTGGGATGGGGTTAGGATTAGGGAAGACTCTTAGTTAATGGTTTACTGGTTGTATAGTAAGGACATGCAGAATAAGGCATTAATAAAAACTTAATAATGACTAATTAACAGCCAATATGTTGCTAATTTACACGTTGATAAGCAACTAATGGTGAATATGTTCCCCAGCAGCACGGTGGGACAGGGGTTAGTGCATGTGCCCCACAATATGAAGTTCCTGATTAGTACTGAGTTCAATCCCGGGCCCGGGATCTTTCTGTGTGGAGTTTGCATGATCTCCCCGTGAATGCGTGGGTTCCCTCCAGGTACTCTGGTTTCCTCTCACCTCCAAAGGCATGCACCTGGGGGATAGGTTGATTCTGGTATGATCAACTCTCACCTTTCCACTCTATACAATGCTTAGGATCTCGTCAAGTTCCGCCAAGACTTGTGCCCGTCGCGCGGTGACGTCACACCACCTGGGAAGCGAAGGCTCCGGCAGCGGCCCGGCACAGCGCCTGAGCATGTGCAGAAGGACAACAAGACTTTTCCCTCAACGTTGACTACCAGGCTATGCCTGTGCGGCTTCTCCTCCCCATCACCTGCAGGCAATTGTCCAGAGGGGCGCGAGTGGCGCACACGCACAAGGCCATCTCCCAGGCTTCTGAGAGCCCACCCGCACTTACCCTCTGCTCCCGCCGAACTTGCACAAGTGCTCCCCCCACCAGCTCCATCTAGCATCTGGAATCTGCTTCCTGAGGGGGGGGGCAGTGCTGGTAGCGTGTCAGCAGGGCAAGCAGACCTCCTTCCTCTGAGGTTGCTGCCTGCCGCCCACGCCGGCAGATGAGCCGCCTGCTCTGCCTCTGGCTCCGCCCATGCGGACAGACAAGCCGTTTGCTCCGCCTCTGGCTCCGTCCACACCAGCACCTGATCCAAGTCTGGTTTCCACACCAGCACCTGATCCAAGTCTGGTTTCCACACCAGCACCTGCTCCAAGGCTGGATCCCACACCAGTTCCTGTTCCAAGGCTGGAACCCACACCAGCACCTGCTCCAAGGCTGCAGGCCACACTACCACCTGCTCCAAGGCTGGAGCCCACACCAGCACCTGTTCCAAGGGTTGAACCCACACCAGCACCCGCTCCAAGGCTGGATCCCACACCAGCACCTGCTCCAAGGCTGGAGCCCACACTAGCACCTGTTCCAAGGCTGGAGCCCACACCAGCACCTGCTCCAAGGCTGGAGCCCACACCAGCACCTGCTCCAAGGCTGGAGCCCACACCAGCATCTGCTTCCACGATGACGACGCCGCCTCCTGCTTCCACGGCGACGACGATGCCGCCTCCTGCTTCCACGGCGACGACTACGCCGCCGCTTCCTTCCACGGCAACGACAACGCCGCCTCCTGTTTCCACGACGACGTCTCAGCGACCTCAAGGTGGCCTGCTGCGCAAGCAGCATTCAGGCACCTGCAGGCGCCCCTCTAAGAGGTCAGTGTATGGACGCCAGTGGCGCAAACAGCAGCGACACACAAGACTTTGTCTGAGAACTTTCCGGCTGCTCAACTTCTGGCGCCACTCACGCCCACCTTCTCGGCGGCCACATTGCCTTTTCGAGGTCGCCCCCCTCGACAATTGCCCCTCTGGGGGGGGGGTCCTGTCATGATCCGCTGCCCAAATCATATTATGTTTAGGTTCTTGAGTCTTTTTGTATTATGTTCTGTTAGGGTTTGACTTCTTTAGTTCCTGTTTGCACTTCCTTTTTTGTTTTGTCACCATAGTTACGTATTAGTTTCACCTGCCACTTGTTCCGGACGCACACCTGTTTTGTAATTACTGTCTTGATTCAAGCCTGCCTCTTCGTTCATTCTGTCTGGCTTCGTAGTTTGCGACACGAAACAAGTGACGACTCTGGTTCCCTGTCCTGTGTACGCTAGCTTCCATGCCAACGCCTTTGTATCTCTAGCTCCCATGCTAGCTCTTTTGTTTTGCCTTTTGTACTTTGAGCAAGCTTTTCTTTTTCATAGTCTGTTTTATTCTTAAATAAATCCCTTGTTTTTACCTTCACGCTGTGTCCGAAGCCCGACTGCATCTCTGAGAGAACGAACCCGCATCACCATGCGAGCAACGTGTCGCAGATTTAGCATAATATTGTGAGAGTCCAGTCCATGGTGGATTTATCATAATAGTGTGAGAGTCCAGTTCATAGTGGATCTAACATAATATTGTGAGAGTCCAGTCCATAGTGGATCTAACATAATAGTGAGAGAGTCCAGTCCATAGTGGATCTAGCATAATAGTGAGAGTCCAGTCCATAGTGGATCTAGCATAATATTGTGAGAGTCCAGTCCGTAGTGGATTTTAGCATAATATTGTGAGAGTCCAGTCCATGGTGGATCTAACATAATATTGTGAGAGTCCAGTCCATAGTGGATCTAACATAATATTGTGAGAGTCCAGTCCATAGTGGATCTAACATAATAGTGTGAGAGTCAAGTTCATTGTGCATCTAGCATAATAGTGTGGAGTCCCCCGCCAAGGCTGTCCTTTGTCACCGATTCTGTTCATAACTTTTATGGACAGAATTTTTTGAGGGGATCCGGTTTGGTGGCCACGGGATTAGGTCTCTGCTTTTTGCAGATGATGTAGTCCTGATGGCTTCATCTGGCCGGGATCTTCAGCTCTCACTGGATCGGTTCGCAGCCGAGTGTGAAGCGACCGGAATGAGAATCAGCACCTCCAAGTCCGAGTCCATGGTTCTCGCCCGGAAAAGGGTGGAGTGCCATCTCCGGGTTGGGGAGGAGACCCTGCCCCAAGTGGAGGAGTTAAAATACCTAGGGGTCTTGTTCATGAGTGAGGGAAGAGTGGATCGTGAGATCGACAGGTGGATCGGTGTGGCGTCTTCAGTAATGCGGACGTTGTACCGATCCGTTGTGTTGAAGAAGGAGCTGAGCCGGAAGGCAAAGCTCTCAATTTACCGGTCGATCTACGTTCCCATCCTCACCTATGGTCATGAGCTTTGGGTCATGACCGAAAGGATAAGATCACGGGTATAAGCGGCCGAAATTAGTTTCCTCCGCCGGGTGGCGGGGCTCTCCCTTAGAGATAGGGTGAGAAGCTCTGCCATCCGGGAGGAACTCAAAGTAAAGCCGCTGCTCCTCCACATCGAGAGGAGCCAGATGAGGTGGTTCGGGCATCTGGTCAGGATGCCACCCGAACGCCTCCCTAGGGAGGTGTTTAGGGCACGTCCAGCTGGTAAGAGGCCACGGGGAAGACCCAGGACACGTTGGGAAGACTATGTCTCCCGGCTGGCCTGGGAACGCCTCGGGATCCCCCGGGAAGAGCTAGACGAAGTGGTTGGAGATAGGGAAGTCTGGGCTTCCCTGCTTAGGCTGCTGCCCCCGCGACCCGACCTCGGATAAGCGGAAGATGATGGATGGATGGATGGATTGTGGAGTCCAGTCCATAGTGGATCTATAATAATAGTGAGAGTCCAGTCCATAGTGGATTCAACATAATAGTGAGAGAGTCCAGTCCATAGTGGATCTAGCATAATAGTGAGAGCCCAGTCCATGGTGGATTTAACATAATATTGTGGAGTCCAGTCCATAGTGGATCTATAAAAATAGTGAGAGTTCAGGCCATTGTGGATCTAACATAATAGTGTGAGAGTCCAGTCCATAGTGGATCTAACATAATATTGTGGAGTCCAGTCCATAGTGGATTCAACATAATAGTGAGAGAGTCCAGTCCATAGTGGATCTAGCATAATAGTGACAGTCCAGTCCATGGTGGATTTAACATAATATTGTGGAGTCCAGTCCATAGTGGATCTATAATAATAGTGGGAGTCCAGGCCATTGTGGATCTAACATAATAGTGTGAGAGTCCAGTCCATAGTGGATCTAACATAATATTGTGAGAGTCCAGTCCATAGTGGATTCAACATAATTATGAGAGAGTCCAGTCCATAGTGGATCTAGCGTAATAGTGAGAGTCCAGTCCATGGTGGATTTAACATAATATTTTGAGAGTCCTGTCCATAGTGGATCTATAATAATAGTGAGAGTCCAGGCCATTGTGGATCTAACATAATAGTGTGAGAGTCCAGTCCATAGTAGATCTAACATAATATTGTGAGAGTCCAGTCCATAGTGGATTCAACATAATTATGAGAGAGTCCAGTCCATAGTGGATCTATCATAATAGTGAGAGTCCAGTCCATGGTGGATTTAACATAATATTGTGGAGTCCAGTCCATAGTGGATCTATAATAATAGTGAGGGTTCAGGCCATTGTGGATCTAACATAATAGTGTGAGAGTCCAGTCCATAGTGGATCTAACATAACATTGTGAGAGTCCAGTCCATAGTGGATTCGACATAATAGTGAGAGAGTCCAGTCCATAGTGGATTTAGCATAATAGTGAGAGTCCAGTCCATGGTGGATTTAACTTAATATTGTGGAGTCCAGTCCATAGTCTTGGTCTTCCGTTTTTTCTCTTTCTATCCCCTCCTGCTCCGGCCCGGCTGAACCAAATGATAATATAAATACATTTAATAAAGTCACATTCAAATAAGACAACAAGAGAAGTATCTTGCACTTCTCTTTTGTAGCAGCGGGGGCCGTCTACGGAGCAGACACCAGCGGTGTGATCGGAAACGCGGATGTCGAGCGGGGCTAAAAACAAAGCAGAAGGCTAATCCCCACAGAACACCACTTCCCTCCATCCTGAAGACGGATTTAAATGGAAAATGCGAGACTACTGGTCTGGGTAAGGAGTCAGTTAAATTAGAACACGTTTTTTCTGCTTTGAGTGTTTCAGAGTTGGACATGTGTTTTACCGAGGTGGCTAACTATGATGGCTAACAATCAAACAATCGGAAAATTCCTGTCGTATCAATTCCTAGATATGGTCGTAATTATACTAAATGCACTGGGCATAATAAACACAACATTATTAATATTGCTACTACGGATAATTTGATCAAAAGCTCCCTAAAACAGCCCACTACCTATAATATAGGTTTTTTAAACATAAGATCATTGTCTCCCAAAATGTTATTAGTTAATGATATTATCAGAGACAACAATCTTAACGTCATCGGTCTCAGCGAAACCTGGCTTAAACCAAACGACTTTTTTGCGCTAAATGAGGCATGTCCTCCTAACTTTACACATGCGCATATTGCCCGTCCGCTTAAAAGGGGTGGGAGGGTCGCACTAATATACAACGAAAACTTTAACCTTAGTCCTAACATAAATAATAAATATAAATCGTTTGAGGTGCTTACTATGAGGTCTGTCACACCGCTGCCTCTACACCTGGCTGTTATCTACCGCCCCCCAGGGCCCTATTCGGACTTTATCAATGAATTCTCAGAGTTCGTTGCTGATCTAGTGACACGCCGATAATATAATCAAAATGGGGGACTTTAATATCCATATGAATACCCCATCGGATCCACCGTGCGTAGCGCTCCAGACTATAATTGATAGCTGTGGTCTCACACAAATAATAAATGAACCCACGCATCGCAACGGTAATACGATAGACCTAGTGCTTGTCAGGGGTATCACAGTTTCCAAAGTTACAATACTCCCGTATACTAAAGTATTGTTCGATCATTACCTTATAAAATTCAAGGTTCAGACGCATGTTCGTCAAACTAATAATAATAATAACTGCTATAGCAGCCGCAACATTAATACAGCCACAACGACAACTCTTGCTGACCTACTGCCCTCGGTAATGGCACCATTCCCAAAGTATGTGGGCTCTATTGATAACCTCACTAACAACTTTAACCACGCCCTGCGCGAAACCATTGATAACATAGCACTGCTAAAGTTAAAAAAGGCTCCAAAAAAGCGCACCCCGTGGTTTACAGAAGAAACTAGAGCTCAGAAATTATTATGTAGAAAGCTGGAACGCAAATGGCGCACGACTAAACTTGAGGTGCACCATCAAGCATGGAGTGATGGTTTAATAACTTATAAACGCATGCTTACCTTAGCTAAAGCTAAATATTACTCAAATCTCATCCACCGTAATAAAAACGATCCTAAATTTTTGTTTAGTACGGTAGCATCGCTAACCCGACAAGGGACCCCTTCCAGTAGCTCAACCCACTCAGCTGATGACTTTATGCAATTCTTTACTAAGAAAATTGAAGTCATTAGAAAGGAGATTAAAGACAATGCGTCCCAGCTACAACGGGGTTCTATTAACACTGATACGATTGTATATACGGCGGATACTGCCCTCCAAAATAGTTTCTCTCGTTTTGAGGAAATAACATTAGAGGAATTGTTACAATGTGTAAATGGAATAAAACAGACAACATGGTTACTTGACCCTCTTCCTGGGAAACTGATCAAGGAGCTCTTTGTATTATTAGGTCCATCAGTGCTAAATATTATAAACTTATCACTTTCCTCGGGCACTGTTCCCCTAGCATTCAAAAAAGCGGTTATTCATCCTCTTCTTAAAAGACCTAACCTCTATCGTGACCTCATGGTAAACTACCGACCGGTGTCTCACTTTCCCTTTATTTCAAAAATCCTTGAAAAAATTGTTGCGGAGCAGTTAAATGAACACTTAGCGTCTAACAATCTATGTGAAACCTTTCAATCCGGTTTCAGGGCAAATCACTCCACGGAGACAGCCCTCGCAAAAATGACTAATGATCTATTGCTAACGATGGATTCTGATTCGTCATCTATGTTGCTGCTCCTCGATCTTAGCGCTGCTTTCGATACTGTCGATCATAATATTTTATTAGAACGTATCAAAACACGAATTGGTATGTCAGACTTAGCCCTGTCTTGGTTTAACTCTTATCTTACTGATAGGATGCAGTGTGTCTCCCATAACAATGTGCCCTCGGACTACGTTAAGGTAACGTGTGGAGTTCCCCAGGGTTCGGTCCTTGGCCCTGCACTCTTCAGCATCTACATGCTGCCGCTAGGTGACATCATACGCAAATACGGTATTAGCTTTCACTGTTATGCTGATGACACCCAACTCTACATGCCCCTAAAGCTGACCAACACGCCGGATTGTAGTCAGCTGGAGGCGTGTCTTAATGAAATTAAACAATGGATGTCCGCTAACTTTTTGCAACTCAACGCCAAAAAAACGGAAATGCTGATTATCGGTCCTGCTAGACACCGAACTCCATTTGATAATACAACTCTAACATTTGACAACCAAATAATTAAACAAGGCGACACGGTAAAGAATCTGGGTATTATCTTCGACCCAACTCTCTCCTTTGAGGCACACATTAAAAGCGTTACTAAAACGGCCTTCTTTCATCTCCGTAATATCGCTAAAATTCGCTCCATTCTGTCCACTAAAGACGCTGAGATCATTATCCATGCGTTTGTTACGTCTCGCCTCGATTACTGTAACGTATTATTTCCGCGTCTCCCCATGTCTAGCATTAAAAGATTACAGTTGGTACAAAATGCGGCTGCTAGACTTTTGACAAGAACAAGAAAGTTTGATCACATTACGCCTGTACTGGCTCACCTGCACTGGCTTCCTGTGCACTTAAGATGTGACTTTAAGGTTTTACTACTTACGTATAAAATACTACACGGTCTAGCTCCATCCTATCTTGCCGATTGTATTGTACAATATGTCCCGGCAAGAAATCTGCGTTCAAAGGACTCCGGCTTATTAGTGATTCTCAAAGCCCAAAAAAAGTCTGCGGGCTATAGAGCGTTTTCCGTTCGGGCTCCAGTACTCTGGAATGCCCTCCCGGTAACAGTTTGAGATGCCACCTCAGTAGAAGCATTTAAGTCTCACCTTAAAACTCATTCGTATACTCTAGCCTTTAAATAGACTCCCTTTTTAGACCAGTTGATCTGCCGTTTCTTTTCTTTTTCTTCTATGTCCCACTCTCCTTTGTGGAGAGGGTCCGGTCCGATCCGGTGGCCATGTACTGCTTGCCTGTGTATCGGCTGGGGACATCTCTGCGCTGCTGATCCGTCTCCGCTTGTGATGGTTTCCTGCTGGCTCCTGCTGTGAACAGGACTCTAGCTGCTGTGTTGGATCCGCTTTGGACTGGACTCTCGCGACTGTGTTGGATCCATTGTGGATTGACCTCTCACAGTATCATGTTAGACCCGCTCGACATCCATTGCTTTCCTCCTCTCTAAGGTTCTCATAGTCATCATTGTCACCGACGTCCCACTGGGTCATTATTGTCACCGATGTCCCACTGGGTGTGAGTTTTCCTTGCCCTTATGTGGGCCTACCGAGGATTTCGTGGTGGTTTGTGCAGCCCTTTGAGACACTAGTGATTTAGGGCTGTATAAGTAAACATTGATTGATTGATTGATAGTGGATCTATAATAATAGTGAGAGTCCAGGCCATTGTGGATCTAACATAATATTGTGAGAGTCCAGTCCATAGTGGATTCAACATAATAGTGAGAGAGTCCAGTCCATAGTGGATCTAGCATAATAGTGAGAGTCCAGTCCATGGTGGATTTAACATAATATTGTGGAGTCCAGTCCATAGTGGATCTAAAATAATAGTGAGAGTCCAGGCCATTGTGGATTTAACATAATATTGTGGAGTCCAGTCCATAGTGGATCTAAAATAATAGTGAGAGTCCAGGCCATTGTGGATTTAACATAATAGTGTGAGAGTCCAGTCCATAGTAGATCTAACATAATATTGTGAGAGTCCAGTCCATAGTGGATTCATCATAATAGTGCGAGAGTCCAGTCCATAGTGGATCTAGCATAATAGTGAGAGTCCAGTCCATGGTGGATTTAACATAATATTGTGAAGTCCAGTCCATAGTGGATCTATAATAATAGTGAGAGTCCAGGCCATTGTGGATCTCACATAATAGTGTGAGAGTCCAGGCCATTGTGGATCTCACATAATAGTGTGAGAGTCCAGTCCATAGTAGATCTAACATAATAGTGTGAGAGTCCAGTCCATAGTGGATTCAACATAATAGTGCGAGAGTCCAGTCCATAGTGGATTTAACATAATAGTGTGAGAGTCCAGTCCATAGTAGATCTAACATAATATTGTGAGAGTCCAGTCCATAGTGGATTCATCATAATAGTGCGAGAGTCCAGTCCATAGTGGATCTAGCATAATAGTGAGAGTCCAGTCCATGGTGGATTCAACATAATATTGTGGAGTCCAGTCCATAGTGGATCTATAATAATAGTGAGAGTCCAGGCCATTGTGGATCTCACATAATAGTGTGAGAGTCCAGGCCATTGTGGATCTCACATAATAGTGTGAGAGTCCAGTCCATAGTAGATCTAACATAATAGTGTGAGAGTCCAGTCCATAGTGGATTCAACATAATAGTGCGAGAGTCCAGTCCATAGTGGATCTAGCTTAATAGTGAGAGTCCTGTCCATGGTGGATTTAACATAATATTGTGGAGTCCAGTCCATAGTGGATCTATAATAATAGTGAGAGTCCAGGCCATTGTGGATCCAACATAATAGTGTGAGAGTCCAGTCCATAGTGGATCTAACATAATAATGTGAGAGTCCAGTCCATGGTGGATCTAACATAATAGTGTGAGAGTCCAGTCCTTAGTGGATCCAACATAATAGTGTGAGACTCTAGTCCATTGTGGATCTAACATAATAGTGTGAGAGTCCAGTCCATAGTGGATCTAACATAATAATGTGAGAGTCCAGTCCATGGTGGATCCAACATAATAGTGTGAGAGTCCAGTCCTTAGTGGATCTAACATAATAGTGTGAGACTCTAGTCCATTGTGGATCTAACATAATAGTGTGAGAGTCCAGTCCATAGTGGGGCCAGCAGGAGATCATCTTGAGTGGATGCAGGTCAGCAGCACAGAGACGTCCCCATCTGATGCACAGATGAGCTGGTCCACCCTGGGTCCCGACTTTGGACAGCTGGCTGCTTATCTGTGGTTACCAAATCTGTGCCCCCTTCCACCTTCTCCTTCGTGGAGAAGAGAAACCACAAATATGTGGTTGAACACCCCAATTAAGTAATGCTCGACTCAGAAATGGGTAGAAACACAAATATTTTCCCTATTCCTCACCTCTTAATTCACCCAAAAGTTTGTTAGTGCTAAAAGACCACCACTTCTTTGCCAAATTCACAATTCTGGCACATTTTGGAAATTCTTGGCCCCGCCTGTAACACATACTGATGAAAGTAATTTGCGAAATGATTTGCCATAAATCATTTTAAAGCAGGGTTAAAATGTTTCATTTTCCCCTTTTTGATTTTTAACAAATGTACCTTTAAAAATAAACTTTTATTGATTACAACAGGGACGTGCACATGATTATAGAGAGGCTGGGGCTCAAAGTCAGAAAAGGGCAGGACATTTTTTTTGGGTCCTTTACACAATATGGAAATTAATGTAAAATTCCATCCATCCATTTTCAACCGCTTATTCCCTTTTGGGGTCGCGGGGGGCGCTGGCACCTATCTCAGCTAAAATCGGGCGGAAGGCAGGGTACACCCTGGACAAGTCGCCACCTCATCGCAGTTAATGTAAAATTAAATTTGCTAATAGGAAGCTAACTACTTAGCTGTGTGTCCTTTGTAGGTAAAAGTGATTGCCATTTCTTTTGTGTCAACAAATTATTGTCATAATGAGTTAATTCACATTACCATAGGCTTGGAAGACATGATAAGCAACAAAACACTGGTTTATTATTAAGCTATTTATTGTTAAATATAAGCACTTTAATATTGAACATTAAACAGTGAGAGAATTTAAGTCCCTACCTTTAGTCAAAAGTGATTTATGACCCCTCATAAATCAATGATTTATGAGGGGTCAAGGTCAAAGGTCAATGATTTATGAGGGGTCAAGTTCAAAGGTTAATGATTTATGAGGGGTCAAGGTTAAAGGTCAAAGTCAAAGGTCAAAGTCAAAGGTCAGGGTCAAATGTCAAGGTCAAGTGGGTGTGGCTTACCCGGAAGAGGGTGGAGTTAAGACCTGCGGTGGGAGTGGTTAAACCAGGAAGAGGGTGGAGTTTTAAACAGAAAGAGGGCAGAGTTAAGACCTGCGGTGGGAGTGGTTAAACCAGGAAGAGGGTGGAGTTAAGACCTGACGAGGGAACAAAGGAGGGTTCAGTTTTTTTAAGAAAGCAATGTCATCTGAGCAGCATGTGACCATATATTTGATAGTTTAAATGTTTACGATCGTTTGAAACAACTTCCAGATTTCGATGTATTGATGGCTGGGAATGTTACGTGTGGAGATGTGGACACGCACGCACACACGCACGCACGCACGCACACACGCACACACACACACACACGCACACACACACACACACACACACACACACACACACACACGCAGAGGAGGGGTACAAAAGGGCGGTGTAAGGCTTAGTCATTATTTGGAGCTTTATACGTTAGCGTAAAGACTTTGTTCGATTCGGTCATGATTAGTGAAACGCCTGTGTCGATTTATAAAAATAATAAAACTTACATTGACGCTCCGCAAAAAAGTCGAGTGTTTCTAAATCGTATTCAGATGCCGCCGACCGAGTCTTTGCGTGAGAAATGGGACTTGGAAGCGTACGGGATGGAGGGATCTTTTGGATTTGTATTCAGATACGAAATGGGTGATATCTGCTTATTTCAGCTAAAAGAAAGAAGAGACGGAAGCCCTTTCTCGATATTTTCATCGTTATCTACCGTGGATTGGGAAGTTTTTGGTGGACACGCACACACACGCACACACACACACACACACGCACACACACACGCACACACACACAGATTCGTACGCACACATCGTTAAGACCAGAAGAGGGGACAAAGGAGGGTTCAGTTTTTACTGACCAGCCATTTGACAGTTTAAATGTTTACGATCGTTTGAAACAACTTCCATACCTCACGAAAACATATTTAAACAGATGGAAAAAACTATCGCAGAACACAGCGTCACCTAGCAACTGACCTTTACGATCTTTTGAAACAACAGGTCAGTTTGGGGGACAAAGGAGGGTTCAGTTTTTACTGACCAGCCATTTGACAGTTTAAATGTTTACGATCGTTTGAAACAACAGGTCAGTTTGGGGGACAAAGGAGGGTTCAGTTTTTATGGAAGCTTGAGAATGTCGTATGAATAGCAACTGGCCAGCCATTTAACAGTTTAAATAATGTTTACGATCGTTTGAAACAACTTCCATACCTCACGAAAACATATTTAAACAGATGGAGAAACTAGCGCAGAACACAGTGTAACCGCGATTTGCAGAATGAAAGGTAATTTCTTTTTTTTTTTTTTTTTTCATTCCTTGTAACACGTCTGTTTAATGTTACTATAATAAGTATTTATTCGAACTAAAAACAGTCGAACATCGAGTTGAAATTCACCCACCACCAAGGGATCTCCTAACAGAGTCTCCAATCCTTTTGTGTAAGTACCGATTTTTTTTTTTTACTGTATTCATTTCATTACCTCCGTTTTTACCACGTTATTAGACAATGGTTTAACTCCGTTTAAGCATTTAAACGTTAAAAGCATTGCACGTGTACGACGATGTAATACCTTTTTTTTTTTAACAGCCGATGACGACGAAGTGAAAGACGAAGAACTTTGTTTGATCGATCTTACAAAGTTGGAAGATGATTATCGAGGTGTGTTTAAACCTTCGAATTATTTAATATTATGTGTATTCATTATTTTGTTTTATAGAGGATTCGCCGGAAGAGACCAACGCGATCCCTTTAACCCAATCGCAGTCTGGTGAGTCAAATAATTCTCATTTTTACAAGAAAAAAAAACATGCGGTATACGATACATATATTTACTTACAGATTTTCCGTTTACATCTCCAGCTCACTGGTCTCCCTTAACGGCAGAGGAGAAGGCTTGATTGCGCCAAAGACTCCAGACATCGAATCCTTGCTCCGAGGGGAAATCATCGAAAACGACGGTGAATGTCCAACAGGCACCCGCTGTAAGTTTTTCTCGTTTTCTGTAAGCTTTTTAAGATTCTCAGGAGCTTTAAAGAGCTCCTCTCATTCCAATGTCTTTCGCTCAAATGAATTTCGCGCCTAAGGGGAATGGGCGGGGACTGATTCCGGAGGGGGTGGGTTTATTTCCGGCTATGCTTGCGTGAGTGGAGATGACAGCGCCACATGTGGTTAAAGCCGGTATATATATATTTGTTTAATTTTTTTTTTTTTTTTTTTTTTTCCACAGGCAACAAACGCAGGAGGAAGCGTAGATGCGCCCGCCAGCTCGACAAACATGATAGAAACAGAAGAAGGCTGAAACAGTACTATCGTATACTGGCTCGCACTCTCATGAAGATGGCAGACATGATTTGATACATACTGGTTTGTTATATCTGTTCCATTCGAATTATTTTTTCTTTTTTTTCTTTAGAGAAATATAATGGGTGTAGTTCCATCTGAATTAGATGTAGTTATTGTAGAAGATGAAGACGTTTGCAATCATCATTTAGATCCAAACAACCAGATAGAATGGGAACCAAACGATGATCCGTCTTTGCAAGATGATATTAATGTGTTAAATTCAAACACAAACACACAAGCCTCTACACAGCATCACGAGGTGTTGGGAGGGGCGACACCCTCGGGGGAATGTTTGGATTTTTCGGAGCTGGTGGGGGTCATGCAGAACCAACCGTCAACGGCTGACCAATCAATTTCAAATGAGACCCAGAGGGGTGATGGGGTAAATGTCTTGAGGAGGGAAACATTCAACAATATACAACTATCCAGCGTTTTAACTTTTCCTCAAAACAACGATGTAACAGATTACGCCACATTTTACCGCGGAGTCTTGGGGAGCCTTAAAAAGCTGACACAGATGGTAACTAAGGAAGCTAGACCCGACGATATCATTCAATTGGAGTTATCCGGTGAAAGTGCAAATCAACACACTTCATTTACATTTCGAAACGATGCCGGGGCTGTGATGAATGCTTTTCAAGACGTGTTAGATCTGTTGGTACAATCAAACGTTGAAATATTGAACGATGAAGAAATACAGGTGATGGTCCAGGTGATACATAACCCTCGAGGTGGTGTAAGAAGAAAAATCGAAACCCTTTTGGAACATGAAATCCGCAGAAAAAAAGCTCGTTATCTTTACAATCCATTAAACTCGAATAATCAACTATGTTTTGCCATTAGCCTAGCAAGTCTGTTACATCCTGAATTTACAGATAGCCAGGCTGTGGCGGAGGCTGAAAAAATACAGAAAAAAGCGGGCTTAGACGAACAGACTTCCGTCACTTTCAGTCATATTCGTGAATTTGAAAAAGTGGTACGTCGTTAAATTATCATACTGTACAGAGAAGAGGGCCAACGACCCCTCTCACGGTTCGAGACGGATTACCCCAAATCAGAAAATCTGTTGTATCTGTATTTATCTCAGAATCATTACAGCGGTATCATTAACATTAAAGGTTTTTTGTCAAAACCGCACGTTTGTCACTACTGTTACCAAGGGTACGACAAACCCGACAGACACAAATGCGACGGCTATTGCTTGGTCTGTACACAAAACGGGTGTGTAAAAATAGAGGGGAAAACTGTGCTTTGCAGGGATTGCAACATGTGGTGTCGTTCTCCTGCATGTCTCCTCAGACACAGGGTAAAACACCGGGTTATGGAAAAACTCATCAGCAACTGCGATCGGCGAAAGAAATGCCTTAAATGCAACCTATTTTACGATGTACCTGTGGCTACAGGTATCGCTAAACACACGTGCCCTAAGTTAAAATGTCAAATATGTAAAGAAGGGCTACCTCGCAGTGACTCAGAGACACCTGAAACACGACATCTTTGCTATATACAACCCCAACCACGTGAAGTAAACCACAATGATAATATCATATTCTATGATTTTGAGACGTTTGTCGATGACAATCACACTCACATTCCCTTTCTAGTCTGTACCAAGACGCTGCAAGGAGAAGAGTGGTGTGCTTTTGGACTGGATTGTGTTACAGTTTTCCTCAATCATTTCAGGAAACCTCGTTATCTTAAATCTACATTTATAGCCCACAATTCGAGAGGATTTGACGGTTACTTGATTCTGAGAGGCATGGTACAGCTGGGTATAGCACCCTTAATTATCATGCAGGGGAGTAAAGTTCTCTGTTTTAAAGACCCTGATTTTTTGCAAAAATACATTGACTCGCTTTCCTTCCTTACCATGCCGCTTAGCGCTATGCCAAAAGCGTTAGGACTCGGTGATTGCTGGTCCAAGGGGTATTTTCCTCACAAATTTAGTTCGGAGGAACATTTAAATTATGTCGGAAAATACCCCGCAATCAGCAATTACGGTGTAGAACGCATGACACCTGTTGAACGCACCAAGTTTGAGACATGGTATCAAAATGAGAAAAGCGAGGTCTTTGATTTTCAAAAACAAGCGGTACACTACTGTAAAAACGACGTCAATGTTCTTCGTGAGGGTTGCATCAAATTTAGAGCCGAGTTTACGAGCGAGACGGGTGTTGACCCCTTCTCCCGTATCACCATAGCCTCGGCCTGCATGAAGGTGTTTGTGACTAATTTCCTCGAGCCGCGTTCTCTAGCCATACCTTCCCTGGATAACTACCGAGGGTTGTGTAAAAAATACTCACACACCAGCATCCAATGGTTAGAATGGGAGTCGCATCGTCGTGGTATTTTCATTCAACATGCTTTAAACAAAGGCGAAAAACAGATGGGGGCATACTTTGTGGATGGGTTTGCTATAATCGGTGGCAAACCATTCGTCTGGGAATTTCAGGGGTGTTTTTATCACGGATGCCCGACGTGTTTCGAACCCGGTGCTGTATGCCCTTTGACAAACACACCGTTCGAGGAGTTGCACAAGGCTACCGAGAAAAAAATGAAAGCGTTAAAGCGTGACCACAAGGTCAACATCATCGTCATCAGAGAGCACGAGTGGAATGAAATGAAAAAATCAAACCCTAGGGTAATAGACTTTCTCAAAACACGCAATTACCCCGCACCTCTCATGCCTCGAGACGCTCTTTATGGAGGTAGGACAAGCGCCTTTTGCTTGAGGCACACGGCGGGTGAGAACCAGCGTGTATTGTATGAGGATGTCACCTCTCTCTACCCGTACGTCAACAGCGCATTTCCTTACCCCCTGGGTCATCCTGTCATCATCCACACGGATTTTGACGATGTTGGAAACTATTTCGGTCTGGTCAGAGCCGTTGTTCACCCTCCTCGAGGTCTCTATTTCCCTGTGCTACCCTACAGAACGGTCAAGGGTAAACTAGTGTTTACACTTTGCCGCACGTGCGCAGAAAACAATAACCAGCAGGAACCCTGCGAACATGATGAGGAAGGAAGGGCATTGACGGGAGTCTGGGTCACGCTCGAATTCAACAAAGCTTTACAGTTGGGATACAGAGTCGGTAAGATTACGGAGGTGTGGCACTTTGAAGAACGGAGCGAAACCGTTTTTACGGGTTATGTTCAAACTTTCCTAAAGGGTAAGCAAGAAGCTTCAGGGTATCCCAAAGAAGCCGTCGATGCAGAAAGCAGGGAAAAGTACATTCGTGAATATCGTGAAAATCAGGGAATACAGCTGGATGCTGAAAAAATCGAACCCAACCCTGCCAAGAGACAAATGTCAAAACTCTGTTTAAACAGCCTTTGGGGAAAGTTTGCGGAGAGGTGCAATAGAACTCAGACCACCTTGGTGAGAAAAAGTGAAGTATTTTTCGACTTTGTATTTTCAGGAAAATATCAGGTTGAATATTTTTCCTTTCTCAACGAGCAAATTGCTATGGTGCAATGGCAATACAGTAAAAACAGCGTGGTGCTTCCCGGTAACACAAATAATGTATTTGTCGCTGCTTTTACCACCGCTTACGCACGTTTGAAAATGTACGGTTACCTAGAGGTGTTGCAAGAGAGAGTTCTTTACACAGACACCGATAGTTTAATCTACACGGTAAACGAGGGGGAAGTTTCTCTGGAGACGGGGTCCTATCTAGGCGATTTGACGGATGAGTTGGGAGGAGACAGCATTCACGAATTTGTCTCCGCCGGTCCAAAGAGTTATGCCTACCAAACCCTGCAGGGTAAAAAAACTGTGCTGCGTGCCAAAGGAATCACTCAAACCCGCGAGTGTTGTGAGAGGGTCAACTTTGACAGCGTTAAAGATTTGGTGGAGGGCTATCTGGAGGAAGACAAAACAGGTGCGATCTACACCCCTCATCACCAAATTGTTCGTGATAAAAGGGGGTTCCTTTTAAATAACTCGTCTTTCGAAAAAAAGTTTCGAGTGGTGTATGACAAAAGACGTCTCTTTCCCGACGGGAAAACTTTACCTTTCGGGTATTAGAGAGGAAATGGAAAAAATGGAACGAGTAGACTTTGATCCCAGATTTCATACACCTTTTTCATGCCTGGTTGTAGGACCTAGTGGTTGCGGAAATACTTTTTTTGTAAAATGTGTATTGGAAAATTGTGAACACGTCATGAATTCTGTACCCGACAACATTGTGTGGATTTATACATCTTTCCAACCCATGTATGCTGAATTAAAAAAGATGAATAAAAAAAATAAAATTTGTTGAAGGACTGCCTGATTCCTTTGAAGATGAAAACTTGTTTCCGGACGATCAGACCCATTTGGTGATTTTGGACGATGTTATTTTTCAAGCCTCAAATCACCCCGAAGTGGTTAAAATTTTCACGCAGTATAGACATCATAGAAATATGAGCGTTATGATGCTGACCCAGAATGTTTTTCATCAGGGAAAATTTTCACGCACCATTAGCTTAAACTGTAATTATATGATACTGTTTAAGAACCCGCGGGACAGATTGCAGATTAACGTGTTGGCACAGCAAATGTTCCCCGCACAAAAAAGTTTTTTCTTGGAAAGTTTTGCGGATGCTACTTTGGATGCTCATGGCTATTTATTGGTCGACCTGACACCTTTCTGTCCAGAACAATACAGAGTGAGGTCGGGCGTGCTTCCGCACCAGTGGCCCGTTGTCTACGTGCCAAAAACATAATGTCAAAGCGTGTAAAGAGGAACGGCCCCATGTTAAAAGCTCTGTACCATGCCACACCACAAAAACGTCGAGATATTCTGAGTCACGGCTCACCAGACTTTATCCAGACGCTGTGTGAAATTGCTTTAAACATTCTGAAGGGTAATGTGCCCTTATCACCGTCTCAATTTGCTCAGCTTAAAAAACAAAAGAAAATCATCCGACTGCTGGCTGATAAAAGGACTGGACTGAAACGCAAACGCCAGACTCTGATGAAACAGTCGGGCGGTTTTCTTCTACCCTTACTGGCCACCGTCGTACCGTTTATAGGGAATCTTATCGGTGGATTGACCGGAAAAGGTTGAAGATGAAAAAGGCTCAAAAAATGTTTCTCCTATCCCCCCAACAATTAAATCGTCTGACTCGCCCGGAGCCGACCATCAGAGACTCGGCGGGGGATGATCTAGATGTTAAAATGAGAGCCGTCTTAAACGAACCCGGAATGAATCCTCATGAAAGAATAAAAATATACGATACCCTGCTGCAGAGATATCTCGGCCTGTTGAAGCAGGGGCAACGGGAGGAGAAAAGGATGACTCTGACTTTACACAAGGATTTGCGGGGTGAACCATGGAATGACTCTGAGGATAAACCGGAGGATAAACCAGAGGATAAACCGATGGATAAACCGGAGGATAAACCTCGGAATACTGGCGGGGGGTCAAAGGATGTCACGATGATCGAAGTTCTGAAAATCCTCCCCCGACGCGACCGTAACAACGCCGAGTACATTATGAAAAAATCATCCGAAAATGATAAGGGGTGGACCGCTAAAGGAGAGTTTGTTCAAAACGGTACACCGGTGCAGGGATCTCATATGATCGATTTACTGAAACACCTGATGCAACGGTCCAAAAATCCACAGACCCGCACGCCTGAGGGTTGGAGAAAATTTTTAACAGCGTTGACGGAGCTAAATGTCCCCACATCGACCATTCATAACCCCAGAGCACGAGATCAATACAGACGTCTGAAAGCGGATGGAGAGTTTGAATCAGAATGGGTGGAAAAAGAAACATTTCTATCCCCCGAGAGGAAAAGAAGAGGTAGAAAAGTGACATTGTCCCCACATTGGTTAAACCTTGAATGAATGATGACAAAACTCTTGTTTCAATAAAATGTTTTTTTATTCATCAAACGCAGTGTGTACAGCATTTCATTTCAACGGTTCAAAAAAGTTTCTAAACAACAGACGTCTTGTACGCCACAACGACTACTATTATTCTTATTCGTGCTAGTACAACGTTGAATTTTTTTAACCAGGGTATATGCTTCAAGATCATTTTTTACTATATCATCTGTGTATAAAGACAAAACTTGTTCAAAAGACAGTCCGCAAAATCGATGGTGCAGATAATAAACGCAGTGTTGACCGCACACTGTGGACAAAGGGTGTTGAAGCTGTAGGTTGTGGTACAATATACGGTCAGAACGATTTTCCAAAAAGTTCAAGATGCTCCGAGGGTAGTAATCAAAATCGGGAGAAAATCCATAAGAATCAAAAAAAGTGGCGGTCCCATCTTCCTCCTGAGTCATCGATAACCAGTGCTCCCCCGGTCGATGTCCTTCGTGGGTGTTGACGATAAAGTAGGAGGGTGGGGTAAAGGAGCGAGTCAGTGAGGGGAGTTGGTCGGAGGCCCATACACCACAGAAAACATTCCCCAACACTCGTCGCAGAAGCTTCTCCAGTTGATGGTTATTCATCTCCGTCGTCAATAATAATCCACCAGCACTTGTCGTTTGGAATCAATTTCCAAAATAGAATCGTAACATGCGTAAACCACAAGAGTGACCGTGTTGGGTAAGGGTACTCTGAATCTCATTTCCAACCTCAAAGTGCCATTAGAAACCCGAGACAATGCGTCGCTGTCCTCTCCCGGATTGAGATTGAACACAAACAGCGAATAACCCCGTTCAAAATCTTGTCTGTTGATGCACAGAGGTAAATCTTTCATATGCCTCCCTGTAGCGGTAAACATGTTGTAAAACTCTCTGACCGAAGCCCCCTGGTTAAATTGTGGTTGGAAAGCTTTGGAGGGAATTTGTTTTCCCGCGTGACAGAGGGTGATGTATTCTGCGTTAAAATGCTGGAAATTAAAGGGTGAGATATCTCTTCTTCCTGTGAAAGCTTCATGATTTACCATACCCAAAACAATGTATTTAGGCATCGTGCCCAAAAACAAATTTTCTTGGGTGCATACTCTGGAATTTTCAGGGATAGAGTAGGTTTTCACGCTGACCCGTGACAAAGGGTAGAGTGCGTTTCCTTTGAGTAAGGCCGAGGCGTGCCCCAATCGTACGGCCGGCGAAACGGTGACCTTTTTTGTGAAGTGAGAGGCACCCAGCACTTTCAGACGGAAAGTACCGTCCGCAGCCCCTGTGAGACAAAAGGCGTCGCTGGCACGCGTGAGTTTGATCCTCAGATCCACCGAGTTGAGAAGGAGTCTCTCGCTGAAAATAATGTCTGCGTGGAGGGGTCCTAGTAGCTGAACCTCTTTAGATTCAGCCGTGTAACCGGCTCTGATGTTGAGTCCTTTTTTTGGTCCGTTCGCTGTTTCTATAGAGTCTATTGAGCCGCCGGTGTCTTTGTGGAATAACCCGGCTGAGAATTGACTTCTGAGTGTGGCTTCAGAATAGTTTAGTAGCGTTTCAATTATCGCCCTGTATGGGTGTGTGGCGCTGGATTGAGAAATCAGTCTTTCCCCGAGCATAATGTCGCATTGGCTGAAGATGGTGTTTAGAGGATAATTGATGAGACCCACATTGGCGTCGTTTGGGATATTTGATCCATCGGCGCGGGTAATTTTAACCCGCAGGTAAAGTAATGTGTCGTTCGGATCCAAGTACTTTTCACCTTCTCCCGGGATGAAAAATTCAATAGGACCCCCGTCAGTGATGGCGGATAGCGGCAGGACTTCTGTGTAGGATTTATCATCGATAGACATCTGAGTCATAGGAGCTGAAAATAAATCCAGCTCGGCCATCGTGCATTTGGCCGAATTTTGATGTAAAAGAGCCATCTTTTTTCTTTTTTTTAAAAAATATATCGTGTGAGGGAACGACGGTCCTTCTCTTTGAAAACATTTTACCGACTGATTTTCTTCTCCCCAGATGACGGCGTTTTTTACCACTCGTTGAGAGACGTCGTCCCGGGGGTCTCTTTCGGGGTTGTCTAGCCAGGACCATTATTCCTCCTGATCCGTCTTGTACCCCACTACCCATTTTTCCAACGGCATGACTGAATACGTCGGAAGCGATATTTTTTGCCGCTGTTTTAAGATAAGGTTTGACCAGGGCAAAACCTCTTTTCACAAGAGGTGATACAAAACGAAACAACCTGGAAAACACGGAGCCTATCCCACGCCCGTACATCACAGGTGAACCTGTGAAACCGGGGAGGGAACCCCCCACTTGGCTTTCGTAATAACCCACTAAACGTAGAGGGTCGTGCATGGGTTGACTCATTCTCATTGTTGTTGGTTTTACTTTCTAACGGGTCTAAAGTGGAGCTTTGCGATGGTCTTTCCAAAGGTGAAGTCGACGTGTTTGTTCTGATCAGATTTAATCTCCACCCTGATGTTTTCAATGTGATTTTTCGAGACGGGTAAATAGTAGGCGGGGTTAAAACACTTGGTGACAATCTCACCGTAAGCTCCCTCTACACTCACGATTCTCAAAAGAGGAGCATAAGCGTCGCCTACTATCTGAGGTCGCACCACGTCACTGTAACAGTAGAGATGGTAGAAACCGGCGTTTATATCCGCGGGATAGGGGGCCGACCCACGGTCAAAGTTGATCCACTTTCCAGGTTTCACTCCCATGATGTAAGCCAGGGAAGGGGAAAAACGAAAATGAGTTTGACCCCCTGATTGATAGGAGATTCGCTTTTTAACATCGTCAAAGGCTATCCTCACATCGTTGTCAATTTTTTGTAAAGATTCATTCAGTTCATTTATGAATCGTGTAACGTTCTCATAACATCCCCCTCTCAATTCTTGACGGTAAACTATCCCCATTCCAGGATTGCTTTCAGGTCCCACCGGTGGAGGTCTCTTTAGCCATTCATAAAATGCTCCGTTACAAACATTATACCATGAGCGAGGGTATGAAATCTCTGTTAAGGCCACCTCCCATGAGCCTGCTAAATCTATATGTTGACTTAAATCTATCTGGTAATGGGAACTTTTGTTTTCTTTAAATACGTTGAGGCTGGCGTTGGAGGGTAAGGTGAGGTAAAAACCCTCGTTGCAGGAATGATCCATAATGCTCGATGATCTTTAGACTGTGAGGCTCATCAAAGGCATCAGATTGTTTTATACATTTGTAAGGAGGTCAGCGTCCACCCAACTGTTGAATTTTTCGGGCCAGTTTTTCCAGTGCACTAGAACTTGTTTTTTGCCACCGACCGTACGTCGTTTTAGAATTTCCTCCACATGATAGCTCTTGTCCTCGCTCTCTTTTACTTTCTGCAACTCGGCTTCGTAAAAAGAACCCTCTCTTATTTCACCGTCAAAATCTTTCAGTCTGTATGCCGGGGGAGATCGAGGGAGACGTCGTGTTATTGTAAACACCTCGTCTGTAAAACTCTGTTCATATTTTTTATCAAACACTCCTCTCACTTTGGATATTCTCACCATATCTCCCGTGGCAAATTTGTATTTGCATTTGAATGCTGTGAATGAGCCGTAGAGATTCTCAAACACTTGAGGGGTATTTTCCAAAGTCACATCCACCGGTTTCATTTTAATACTGCTGTGATATCCGTGATTGTAGCTTTTTACCAAGTCTTGTAAGACGTCTAGGTAGCGCCTGGTGTTGTTGGCTGTAAAATATCTCCACATTCTCCCTTTTAGAGTACGATTAAATCTTTCAACCACCGAAGCTTTGAGATCGCTGGCCGTAGAAAAATGTACAATATTGTGTTTCTTCATCAGAGCTTGAAAACTCTTGTTAAAAAATTCTTTTCCCGCGTCGGTTTGGAGTTTGCGAGGAATCTGACTTTCCCCCAACACCGATTGAAACGATTCAACCACCTCCACGGACGTCTTTCTCCTCAAAACCCTCACATAGGCCTTCTTGGAAAATACATCTATGACCGTTAATAAATAATTATAACCGTCGTTATATTCAGCCAAGGCTTGCATGTCACAGAGGTCGGCTTGAAACTGGGTTAAAGGTTGCGGGACAAAGACTCTGTTTCTTGGAAAATGAATGCGAACCGGTTTATGGAGTGTATAGGCGTCCTGTCCCGTTAAATATTCTTGAACTTTTTCTTTTGTGACACGTTGCCCCGTTTCATCCTGCACAGCTCGACGGAGTCGATCTACCCCTCCAAAACTACCCGGGTGTGCGGGTGTATAGTATGCTTTTTCCATAGCTTTCTCCATTGTGGAAAGACAAAGAGAAATGAACTCGTGTTGCTTGGTACACATTTCTTTTATTCATTCATGGAAACAAAACAATGAACCTAAAACAGTTTGTTTTTATTCATTCATGGACACCACACAGCGAATCTAAAACAATTTTTCTATAAACTATAAACTATAATCAAGGTTTGATGTAAAACAGGTATACCGTAGGTGAATTTAATCGCTTCGTGCAGTTTTTGTAGTTCAAACAAAACGTTGACGGGGATGTCGCATATCGACATATCAACAAACAGAGCATATAAAATGAACACGTGATAAGGAGAAGGTTGAAAAGACTTTTCTTTAGACCATTCCTTCAAAATTGTTTCAAAAATGTCAAAGTCAAAAGCATGAGAGACAACGGATTTCCAGGTAGCTTCCCAGGTAGGCTTAGAGCGGGCATAATCAAGAATAATTTGTAGTTTTTGAGGTTTGTCTCGTTTTAGAACATACGCTTTCATCGCGTCAATCAACGGGTAAATAACAGCGTGGTTCTCGATAGAGTTTACAAGTTTTCTCCAATAATTACCCATCTTTTTTGTAATTATTCCAACACTCTGTCACCATATCCAGATGTCTCAAAATCGTTTCATCACCCCGTACCAACTCGTTGTACACGTCATCTATGGCCCACCAGACATTTCTCTCAGATTTCAGTTGAGACAGCAGAGAGTCGGCGTAGGATTCGACCCTTGAATCCTCAGCCTCGATGCGACGAAGCATCAGCAAGCGTTGAATGGCTTGAATGAATTTAGACGTACGCAGAGTCTTGATGAGTCCGTCGTAGTTGTACAGGAGAAAGTCCTCTTCATAGGGTTCCAGGCACGGGTGGTTTCTCTGGCTCGGATGGTTCACCCGACAACCGTAACATTCGCTCTGCCTGAACTGGCGGATGGCCTCGTTGAGGAGATGAAACACGGCCGTTTTCACCGTGCTGGTGAAAAGCAACCACTTCCCCCCATCGGTTTCATCATCGATGTGCAACGGGGGGTCCAAGAGTGACGGGGATGGTGACGGGGGTGGTGGCGGGGACGGCGGAGGTGTTATGATGATCAGGTCATTCTCCTTTTCCTCCTCCTTCCTATCGTCATCTGGCAAAGACTGCGTAGCGTTGTCGGTTTTCATCCCCCATCTGCAGAAACATCTGCCGAAGCGACACGTCTCATCGTCGCTCACCACCTCCGATCCAGCCGTCGTTTCAGGAGGGTTAAAGATCTCGGTCATGTTTGCTTCATCAGTCGTGTTTACGGATGGTTTGAAATCGTCCTGTGGTATAAGACGGGTCTTTACGCGTCTGATGGTCTTGTTTGCCATTTTCTTGTTTGAGATCCGTGAGTTCAAAAAAGGGAGCCAATATGGTCTGGTCGAAAAAAAAAATTGCAGGGTGGGGTTGTTTTTATAGGGAGGGTCGAAAAAAAAAGTCTCGACCAATCAAACTAACGCTATGATTTTCAAAGGGTATTGGATGAGTCGGAGGAGGGGGTGTTTCCTTGAAGGTTATTGGTTGAAACTGAAGCGGGGGAGGTCCTTTCGTCCTCCGTCGGGGGTGTGGTCTCAAAGGACAACTTTCTTCTCGTCGTCAGCATGCTTTTCCATTGTCGACTGCTTCGGAACAAGTCGTTTATTTTCTCCTTCATCGACGCCATTCGCTCTCGCCATGCCACGATGGGTACGACCACCAACGGTGTAAACACCCCGCATTCATCGTTGAAAGACTCCAGGGAAAAGACATCGGGCTCGGTCCACTGAGCCGGATAGGTACCGGTGATTTTTGGAGCACGGAGACTGGCACGTAAAAACCAACGACCCGAGGCTGAAGATTTCGTCTCCCAGGTAGCGCTGAACAGAATTCTTCTCTCATTCAACTCATCCATCGTCGGGTAAGTAAACAAGCTTCCTTTTACGCGTTTATCCACCGGTGAAGGATCACGCCACAGGAAATCGGGCATTGCCAGTCTTAAAACTTCCCAATCCACGGTAGATAACGATGAAAATATCGAAAAAGGGCTTCCGTCTCTTCTTTCTTTTAGCTGAAATAAGCAGATATCCCCCATTTCGTATCTGAATACAAATCCAAAAGATCCCTCCATCCCGTACGCTTCCAAGTCCCATTTCTCACGCAAAGACTCGGTCGGCGGCATCTGAATACGATTTAGAAACACTCGACTTTTTTGCGGAGCGTCAATGTAAGTTTTATTATTTTTATAAATCGACACAGGCGTTTCACTAATCATGACCGAATCGAACAAAGTGTACGCTAACGTATAAAGCTCCAAATAATGACTAAGCCTTACACCGCCCTTTTGTACCCCTCCTCTGCGTGTGTGTGTGTGTGTGTGTGTGTGTGTGTGTGTGTGTGTGTGTGTGTGTGTGTGTGTGTGTGTGTGCGTGTGTGTGTGTGTGTGTGTGTGCGTGTGTGCGTGCGTGCGTGCGTGTGTGCGTGCGTGTCCACATCTCCACACGTAACATTCCCAGCCATCAATACATCGAAATCTGGAAGTTGTTTCAAACGATCGTAAACATTTAAACCATCAAATATATGGTCACATGCTGCTCAGATGACATTGCTTTCTTAAAAAAACTGAACCCTCCTTTGTTCCCTCGTCAGGTCTTAACTCCACCCTCTTCCTGGTTTAACCACTCCCACCGCAGGTCTTAACTCCACCCTCTTCCGGGTAAGCCACACCCACTTGACCTTGACATTTGACCCTGACCTTTGACTTTGACCTTTGACCTTTGACTTTTAACCTTGACCCCTCATAAATCATTAACCTTTGAACTTGACCCCTCATAAATCATTGACCTTTGACCTTGACCCCTCATAAATCATTGATTTATGAGGGGTCATAAATCACTTTTGACTAAAGGTAGGGACTTAAATTCTCTACAGTGCAAAATGAACTTTGAAAAAAAATAAATAAATAAATACCCAAATGGAAAAAACTTCAATGTGAAAATCTGTCCTTCTTCCCTTAACTTGATGTAAACACCATCAAGTTGTAACTTATGGTCTTTCTCACTTAATGCTCAGACTAAACAACTGAAACACAATACAGGGCCAAACATATGGACCAGGGGCCATTAGAGGGCTGTAGGATGGAGGCCACCCATACCCAAATATGCTCCTCAAAGTAAATTCAGGGCTTCCATGAAATGCTGTAAAATCAGGGAACAATCAGTAGCCAAACCTTACGGGGGCCTTAAAGCAGCAACCTCATGACTTATGACTACGTATTTTTCAATGGAGAGGAGAAGGACATCAGACAGCCTCTCTTCTGTACATTATAGGCTTCTGAGTGAGTTTTTGACCAGCTTCAGTTTAGAAAAAGAGCTCTCTACTGTGGCAGTGGACACTGGAATCGTGGCTTGTGTTTTCGTCATTTCTTCCTTCCCAACATTTACCGGGGTTTCTATGGCTTCCTCTGTGTCAGGAGTTGCATCTAAAACCTCTTTTCTCTCAGGTGTTGCTTCTACACCCTCCTCCTGTCTCTCAGGTGTTGCTTCTAAGGTCTCTGTCTCTCTCTCAGGTGTGACACTTTCTGAGGTCTGTGGTCTTTCTTGAATTCTGGTGCTAGTATTTGGTTTTAGCCATGCATTAAGAGGTCTGCTACCCTTAGCTGCTTCCTGGTGCTCCTTCTCCTTCCTTTTCTGTATCCCTTCTTTTTTTTTTGGCATTGTGTTGCAGGCATAATCAACATGAATCAAGTTTAAATACAGATGGTATTATTCCTAACAGATAACCTACATCTTATATCCCCAGAATGCTGAAATTATTATTATTAATAATAATTATTATTATTATCATTATTATTATTCTTATTATTATTATTGTTATTATTATCATTATTATTATTTTGTTAACCCACACAGTAATAGCAAAGTCACAATAAACTTTATATCTAAACCTCTACTGTGAGAGAAATGTGATCCGCCATAAACACAGTGCATTTTATTTTGAAAATTAACCCGATGTTTTATTTTGTATTTTGTACACTACTTCTTGTCCCACACGATCCGCTCTGCTCTGTGGGGAATTGATGTGCCGTGCTCAATTGATGGGCTGTGCTCCGACGTCCGGCAAAAACAGAAGCTGACACATTGAGTAATGGAATAATACAGCGTTTTTCTGAAATATTACCCATATTAGATGCTGAATAAGTGGACGGCGACTAGACCATAACTCACAGGTTCAAGTTGCTCCACTGTCACGTCTCCTAAGGGGCGCAGTTGGCTCTCTCTCCTCTCACTTACTCACTCACTCGCCCTCTCTCTCTTTCTCTCTCTCTCTCTCTCTGGCGGAAGCGGCAGGCTCAAACAACCCGGAATTACAAGAAAGCGTGGAGTTTTTGTACCGCTGTTTTTTTGTTGTTGTTTTTTTTACATCCCTGACAGGAATTTATTAATGTTGTTAAAAAACAAAAACGCACACACACAGGCAGAGGGCACTTTTTAAGATGAGGCAAAAAAGGGCAGGGGCTCAAGCACCCATAGGGCCCTATGTGTGCACGTGCCTGAATTACAGTACACATACAATACTAATACTAATACAATTGAATTTTTGATTTATTTTAAAATGTAGATTTTATCTATTTAAGCCTTTTTTGAGCCTTTGCCCATTAAAAATAACTGAAATGTATTTATTTATTTGTTGGTTTTTTTCCATATCAGAGTAAAAATACTTATTTCATGTTGTAGCAGAATCAAACAATATTGACTAAAAATATTAGTGACAAATAGGGGTGACCAAAGTGCTGCAGCCTCATTTTTTGTTGATTTAAAAAAATATATATATTGATTTTATACAAAATATAAGTTCCGGATTAGATCATTAAACTTACACTTTTTTTTTTTTTTAAATGAAACATGCAAAATCCGCCCTATAAATGGGGGTAATGGTCGACGACCTGCACACGGTCTTTGATGGTTTCAACCTGTCATGATGAACATGTACAAATGTACAGAAATGGTAAATGGAGGCTTCAAAAAGGTTTTTATTTGCGGAATAATAATTATCATATTTCTAAAGAATAATAGCAAGAATCAAAATAGATCAAGCGGTATGGACTATGTATTACTGTACACATCATTTATTGTCACACAAAAGGTGAGTATAGATGTGGATGTTTTGTTCAGATGGTTGAGCATATATTGATTGACATCAATTAAATTGGGTTTTAGCATCTTTTTTTTAGCTAGAATATTAAACCAGACCAATTTAACAGTTTTCCACTGTGGGGGAATCATTGTTGCACACACTTTTATTTTATTGATTACAGTACACGTTTTAATAAAATTGTATTTGTTATTTGTGCACTCACAGTGTGTAACTACATGGTATTGACAGTATGTGTAACGGATGCAGCACATTATGTAAAGATCCCTCCATGGCACCTTAAGAGCTGTCCTGGACAATGAGTTTTGACAGCTCAGGGTCAAGGTCAGGGTGTATTCATTTATGTAGCACACTTTTAAAGAAGGTTCAAAACAGAAAGGTGAAAGAAAAAAAAGAAAAAAATCATATTAATCACAGTACAATAGGGAAGGGATTCATATGTCACCGTGAGAGGAAGGGGAGGGTTTAATCATTTTGCAATGCAGTTTGCTTAAAATAATGGAAAGTGCCACTTTACACAGCAACTGTAGCTGTCAAAGCTGAAGTTGCCACAAAACATATATTAAGAGCTTCAAAACTCTACTGCCACCTGCTATTACCTATTCTGTGTTTTTTGGGTTTTATTTGCACGATTGCACCAAGATAAATTCCGAGTTTGTGAACCCGTTCTCAAACAATGGCAATAAAAACTGTTAAGATCCGCTTTTCAGACCGCCACTTATTGTTTATTCTTCCAGTTTTTGTATCAGTCTGTCGTTCCACCTGCTTAGTTCTTGTTTTGTTCGTTTCCATGGTTACACATTAGTTTCACCTATTCCTCGTTTTCTACACACACCTATTTCTCCTTGATTACTGCCATATATAAGCCAGCCTTTTCTGTTCAGTCTTTCTGGTTTTGAAATTTGCTTTCACGCAACTAGTTACGCCTGCATTTTTCACGTATTAATATTCTCGCTAGCTTTTCACGCTAAGCCACTGTTTATTGCAGCTTTCATGCTGTATGTTTTGTTTTTCCCTTTTATGTGCCTACGTGCCAGTTTAGTTTTTATTATTGTATACCCTAGTTTTCATGCTAGCGTTTTTGGTTTGCTTTTTGTTAGCTCCAGTGTTTTTGTTCATAGCTTTCTATTGTAGAATACATTTGTTAAATCTTACCTTTGCTGTTTTCTATTCTGTTTCGGATTATGTCATTGTCACATGTTTATGACAGTGTTGGCGTTGTTCATACTGCCACCCTTAGTGTGACATGTATGGCTGTTGAGTAAGTATACGCTTCATTCAAAATAATTGTGAAATTTTTCTTTATCGGGCATGATGAAACCCATCCATCAATCCATCTTCTTCTGCTTATCCAAGGTTGGGTCGCGGGGGCAGCAGCCTAAGCAGGGAAGCCCAGACTTTCGTCTTCCCCGCCACTTCATCCAACCCCTCCCGGGGGATCCCAAAGCGTTCCCAGGCCAGCCGGGAGAGATAGTCTTCCCACCCTGTCCAGGGTCTTCCCCGTGGCCTCTGAAAGGTCGGACTTACCTTCTCCTTCTTGGAGAGGAGAAACCACAATTATGTGGTTGAACACCCCGATTAAGTAATGCTGGACTCAGAAATGGGTAGAAACACAAATATTTTCCCTATTCCTCACATCTAAATTCACCCAAAAGTTTGTTAGTGCTGAAAGACCACCACCTTTTTCCCAAATTCACATTTCTGGCACATTTTGAAAATTCTTGGCCCCGCCTGTAACACTTGCTGAGGAAAATAATTTCCATCCATCCAACCATCCACCTTTTTCCGCTTATCCGAGGTCGGGTCGCGGGGGCAACAGCCTAAACAGGGAAACCCAGACTTCCCTCTCCCCAACCACTTCGTCTAGCTCTTCCCGGGGGATCCCGAGGCGTTCCTGGGCCAGCCGGGAGACATAGTCTTCCCAACGTGTCCTGGGTCTTCCCCGTGGTCTCCTACCGGTTGGACGTGCCCTAAACACCGGGTGGCATCCTGACCAGATGCCTGAACCACCTCATCCGGCTCCTCTCAATGTGGAGGAGCAGCGGCTTTACTTTGAGCCCCTCCCAGATGGCAGAGCTTCTCACCCTATCTCTAAAGGAGAACCCCGCCACCCGGCAGAGGAAACTCATTTCGGCCGCTTGTACCCGTGATCTTATCCTTTCGGTCATGACCCAAAGCTCATGACCATAGGTGAGGATGGGAACGTAGATCGACCGGTAAATTGAGAGCTTTGCCTTCCGGCTCAGCTCCTTCTTCACCACAACGGATCCGTACAACGACCGCATTACTGAAGACGCCGCACCGATCTCACGATCCACTCTTACCCCACTCATGAACAAGACTCTGAGGTACTTGAACTCCTCCACTTGGGACAAAGTCTCCTCCCCAACCTGGAGATGGCAGTCCACCGTTTTCCAGGCGAGAACCATGATGAAACCTTGGTTAGGCTTTGTTAATTCTGGACTAAATGATTTGTGACTTCTTTTAATTATCTAAACCTACCAAACTCGCCACAAAATTAACAATAATGATTAATCAACAATTAATTGAGTGTGAATGTTGTCTGTCTATCTGTGTTGGCCCTGCGATGAGGTGGGGACTTGTCCAGGGTGTCATCATATCATCGGCAGTCACTTGAATGAGTATGACGATCCTCCTGGTAGGGGTGTATCCCTTTATGGAGGATACCTGTGCGTGACTTAATTTAACGTGGGGAGACTGGTGCACAGTCACCACACCATCCTTGACAGAATCGGGTCAGGATCCAGTGGCATGGAGTCCAAGACGACTGGGGACCCTTTTCTGTTGCAGCCTTCTCCCGCTGTCGCAGCCGTTGTGGTAGTTCTTAAATCTACCGTCTTCCGCCTGCTCCGCCGTTGAGGTCTTCACCGTATCCCTGCCTAGGGGGCAGTCAGGTACTAGGCCTTTGCCAAGGGCCACCTGGGGTAACAGTAATAAAGGGGTTAAACCCAAGACCCTATAGAAGAGCTTCCACTGCCGGATGCACTTTAACATCATGCCCAGGACACGGTACAGGGTGTACCCCGCCTGCCTACCGCCCGGTTGTAGCTGAGATAGGCTCCAGCACCTGCAACCCCAAAGGGAATAAGCGGTAGAAAATGGATGGATAATTTAAAGATTTAAAGTTGCCATCAATCCCACGTGGGTGCTCGGTCTTGTCCGTGGGTGATCGGGCCCCAAAGCACCCACGGGATCGGCGCTTATGGAAGTTGTGCCTGCCGGATAGTAACCAAGTAACAGTTGGACAAACGCGTGTCATCTCTTATCTTGTTTTTGTTTTTATTCATTTTAGGGAATGCAAGTACAATGTACAGCAAAGACATGAGCACGAAGCGACGGAGAGAAGCGGTGCGGGAGGGAAACTATTAGAACCTGGTTCCGGGGTCAAGTTGAGGAGTGGTCAGCGATGGCGCCCAAAAGTCCAATAGTTCCCAGCACTTTGGTGGCACGTCAGCCTCGGTCAGCACTTTTTTTTTTCTGTGTTGTCCAAAGAAAGATGGAGGGATGGTTTCAGTTATTGTGGGCATGGCTGGAAAAGTAAAAACGGGGCTGTGTTGGTGAGGCAAAGCTTTCTTCCTTGTAGGTGACGGACGGGATCAACAGTGTAGTAGCTACAAGGTATGCATTGCCCCCCCCCCCCCCCCTCCTCATCATTCTTATGGAACACAACACTGTTACACCACACGTGTAAATGTTTAATACCGCCGTAAACATTTGTTCGCACGTAATCAGACGACATTCAATGACACCCGTTCCAAGTTGTTGTTTTTTTTGACACCTGGGGCACTTCAGTGCTTAAAATATTGACTTTACAAAATCAGAAACCAAAAGTAGAATACTGCACTTGGCTAAAATTAAATAAACAGAAAGGATTTTAAAAATCTGCAGTGGGGAAAGATATATTTGTTTTGTTTTTTTCCAATATGTTGATTGTAAAAACAAACAGGGTGGTGGGAAGCATCATGGGTGGATATTAGGATTACCGTATTTTTCGGACTATAAATTGCAGTTTTTTTCATAGTTTGGCCGACATATACTCAGGAGCGACCTATGTGTGAAATTATTAACACATTACCGTAAAATATCAAATAATATTATTTATCTCATTCGCGGAAGTGACGAAGAAAACATCAGCAATCGTCACACACACGTCAACCAATAAGAATTCGGCGGGGGAGGGTCATGGCAGAAGTGCATTGTGGGTCATGGAATGCTAACTGCTATATGCTATATGCTATATGCTACTGCCGTAGCTGTTAAAATTAATAATTTCATCGTTGGCGGTAACTTAGAAAACCTAGAAGGGCTGAACAAATATGGCACCGAAAAGGAAATCATGTACTGCAGATTACAAGCTGGACGTAGTAAAATATGCAGCATAAAACGACAAGAGGAAGCGGCGCATACCTTTGGAGTTGGCAGAGTTGTTTAAAAGCGACATCAAGGAAGAAGATTTCATGGGATTTTTTGATTAAGAGTGACAGATTGTTTGGTAAACGTATAGCATGTTCTATGCTATACATTTACCAGTCTACCAACCGGCATAGCTCGTTTGGTAGAGTGGCCGTGCCAGCAACTTGAGGGTTGCAGGTTCGATTCCTGCTTCCGCCATCCTAGTCACTGCCGTTGTGTCCTTGGGCAAGACACTTTACCCACCTGCTCCCTGTGCCACCCACACTGCTTTAAATCAATCAATCAATCAATGTTTACTTATATAGCCCTAAATCACTAGTGTCTCAAAGGGCTGCACAAACCACTACGACATCCTCTGTAGGCCCACATAAGGGCAAGGAAAACTCACACCCAGTGGGACATCGGTGACAATAATGACCCAGTGGGACGTCGGTGACAATGATGACTATGAGAACCTTGGAGAGGAGGAAAGCAATGGATGTCGAGCGGGTCTAATGTAACTCAGATATTGGGTTTCACTATGTAAAGCACTTTGAGTCACTAGAGAAAAGCGCTATATGAATATAATTCACTTCAATATGTTATAGTTATTTCAATGACACTTACCATAATATGTTACATTAACATACCAGGCACCTTCTCTGTTGGTTATTTATGCGTCATATAACGTACACTTATTCAGCCTGTTGTTCACTATTCTTTATTTACTTTAAATTGCCTTTCACAATTCTTGGTGTTGGATTTTATCAAATGAATTTCCCCCAAAAATGTGATTTATACTCCAGTGCGACGGATGTATGTTTTTTTCCTTCTTCATTATGCATTTTCGGCCGGTGCGATCTATACTCCGGAGCGATTTATAATCCGAAAAATACGGTAACTACATTAAGTACACTGGCTAAGTCATATTTCCTACCTTTATTTTGGTGAGCGCGCTTCATTTCCTGTCAGGAAGCTTAATTATCTTCTGTTTTGATTAGAAAGGTCTTTGTTGTTTAATTACACTGCAACCCAAGAATTATCATTCTCATTAAGACTTGAATCCATCCGTTGAGGAAAGGAATTATCATGCAAACATGAATCGGAACACACATTGTTCTACTTTTACTACACAAATATGCAGTTAGATAATTTAGGCCGGGGAAAGAGAGTTTTGGATGTGCAACACATTGTTAACGCACCGAGCACAGGGAGTGAATTTGCCGGTTTAGGAAGCAAAAAAGAAGGCATAATTAGTTGAAATGTACAATCCGTCATGTTGCACATTCATACAAGCACATTTACACTAAAAAATATGAGACACTTATAGGAGGGGATGCGTGATGACAAACTACTGCAGCGTTTGGACATTATACTCACCACCAGAGGGCGCTGTTGTTCTATTCTATTCAAGTCTACTCTCATCATCAGTCAGTGCATTTATGGAACCGGTTATCACACACATTTTACTCTAAAACACCATCAAATCATCCTTTTTTTTTCTTTTTTTTGACACTACCACAGTGGCACTTTTGGATTTAAAAAAAGAATGCATGACAATTATTTTCCATTGTAGCACAAACAAAAATTGTTTGTGTTGAGGAAAGTTGTTCACTAATGTTTTTGTTTTTTTGTTGTTGCAGCATCCACTCCCAAAAACATTCCGTATCACACACATAGTTTCAGTGAGGTTGAAATCAAATATAAGAAAGTGGATTTAAGAAAGGGAAGTCCCGTTTCCATTGTCAGTTGGTGGTGATGAGTCCCGTCTTGGCCGCCTCTCGTCTGGGGAGTCACAACTGCAGGCGACAAAGAAGGAGCGTTAAAGCCACACTATGTCACAATGTGATGTCATCATTCTCCATATAGCACTCGTAAAAGAAAGAGATAGATAGACTTGGTGGACCAGCCAGGACACAAGCTTATGCGTCAACAAACGTATTTCCTCAAATAGTGGTTATTCACTTAACTGCAAAGATTCATAGACTTATTCAAAAAAATATATTTGTGTAGATATATGGTATTTAATATATAAAAATAATAATATATCTTTGTGAGCTATACAATGATATCTAATAAAAGTGATGACAAATGCACACTCGTACATGTTGAGATAAGTTAAGACATTCCACGGCTGTCAGGGGAGTTGTGGTGGAAAACGTAATATATCATTTTCACTCAACTACAGAAATTACTAAGCTTATTTGAAAAACATATACATTAGTAGAGATATAGGTATTTGATACACAATTAAAAGTTATCACCTAAAAAAAAAAGAGTTAAGTCTGTTAAGAACTATTTTTCCAACTGTTTTTTCCTCATCTAGTGGCCCGTGTTTATTTACTCAACTGCAAAGGGTGGGTGGTGTCTTGACCTCTGTATAATAATATTAGGCAGTATTGTTTGGATACTTTTATCATTTTTAAGCAAAAAATTAAGGTGTCTTATTTACAATGATATGTGTGTGTGTATTTATACACACACACACAAACACACAGACACTTACATGCATATATATATATGTATATATATATATATATATATATATATATATATATATGTATATATATATATATATATACATATATATATGTATATAAACATATGCATATATTTACAAATGCATATATATTTACGTATATATGCACATGTGCATAAATATGTATGTATACATATATACATATATCTATCTATATATAGACGTATATGTATATACATATATATAAACAAATGCAGACAAACCCCGTTTCTATATGAGTTGGGAAATTGTGTTAGATGTAAATATAAACGGAATACAATGGTTTGCAAATACTTTTCAACCCATATTCAATTGAATGCACTTCAAAGACAGGATATTTGATGTTCAAACTCATAAACTTTATTTTTTTTTTTTTTGCAAATAATAATTAACTTAAGATTTCATGGCTGCAACACGTGCCAGAGTAGTTGGGAAATGGCATGTTCACCACTGTGTTACATCAACTTTTATTTTAACAACACTCAATAAATGTTTGGGAACTGAGGAAACGAATTGTTGAAGCTTTGAAAGTGGAATTATTTCCCATTCTTGTTTTATGTAGAGCTTTAGTCGTTCAACAGTCCGGGGTCTCCGCTGTCGTATTTTACGCTTCATAATGTGCCACACATTTTCAATGGGAGACAGGTCTGGACTGCAGGCGGGCCAGGAAAGTACCCTCACTCTTTTTTTACGAAGCCACGCTGTTGTAACACGTGCTGAATGTGGCCTGGGATTGTCTTGCTGAAATAAGCAGGGGCATCCATGAAAAAGACGGCGCTTAGATGGCAACATATGTTGTTCCAAAACCTGTATGTACCTTTCAGCATTAATGGTGCCTTCACAGATGTGTAAGTTAGCCATGGCTTGGGCACTAATGCACCCCCATACTATCACAGATGCTGGCTTTTGAACTTTGCGTCGATAACAGTCTGGACGGTTCACTTCCCCTTTGGTCCGGATGACACAATATCGAATAATTCCAAAAACAATTTGAAATGTGGACTCGTCAGACCACAGAACACTTTTTCACTTTGCATCAGTCCATCTTAGATGATCTCAGGCCCAGAGAAAACGGCGGCGTTTCTGGATGTTGTTGATTAATGGCTTTCGCTTTGCATAGTAGACCTTTAACTTGCACTTACAGATGTAACGACAAACTGTATTTAGTGACAGTGGTTTTCTGAATTGTCCTGAGCCCATGTGGTGATATCTTAAGAGATTGATGTCACTTTTGGATACAGTCGTCTGAGGGATCGAAGGTCACGGTCATTCAATGTTGGTTTCCGGCCATGCCGCTTAGGTGGAGTGATTTATCCAGATTCTCTGAACCTTTTGATGATATTATGGACCATAGATGTTGAAATCCCTAAATTTCTTGCAATTGCACTTTGAGAAATCTTGTTCTTAAACTGTTTGACTATTTTCTCACACTGTTGTGGACAAAGGGGTGTACCTTGCCTCATCCTTTCTTGTGAAAGACTGAGCATTTTTTTGGAAGCTGTTGTTATACCCAATCATGGCACCCGCATGTTCCCAATTAGCCTGCACACCTGTGGGATGTTCCAAATAAGTGTTTGATGAGCATTCCTAAACTTTATCAGTATTTATTGCCACCTTTCCCAACTTCTTTGTCACGTGTTGCTGGCATCCAAATCTAAAGTTAAAGATTATTTGCAAAAAAAAACGTTTATTAGTTTGAACATCAAATTTGTTGTCTTTGTAGCATATTCAACTGAATATGGGTTGAAAATGATTTGCAAATCATTGTATTCCGTTTATATTTACATTTAACACAATTTTCCAACTCATACGGAAACGGGGTTTTTACATATACAAATGCATAAGTACGTGTATGTATATATATATATATATATATATATATATATATATATATATATATATATACATATGCATGTATGTATACACATATATGTATACATACATATATATATATATATATATATACATATATGCATATATATGTATGTACATATAGATCTATCTATCTATCTATCTGTCTGTCTGTCTGTCTGTCTGTCTGTCTGTCTGTTTATATTTATAGTCGAGGTTTCAGTAGAGCGGAATATATGTTATGTCATGAAAAAACACAGAGGCTATATCATTCCTACAAGCCTGTTTCGCAGGTTTTATTAACAACAATACCTAACAAAAGTGATGACAAATGCACACACTTATATGTTGAGGGAACCCTGCGAAATATATATATATATATATATATATATATATATATATATATATATAACGTATATATATATATAAATATATATATATATATATATATATATATATATATATATATATATATATATATATATAACGGATATATTATGTTTTTTATTGCATTCTAACTCTGAAAAAAAACTAAATGAAAGTCTACATACAGCGGAGCCAATGGGAAGTCCTCTATTCCCACCATAAAACTCAATAAATAACCATCCAAAAACCGCCAACTACATTTACAGTTTGTGACTTCAATGTTAACCAAGTAATAGTAACGTTGTTATTAGAAGGCGCTAACGCAGACAAACTATTTGTAGCGACACTGTGATGACTTGTGTGTCAACATCATGCCAATGTTGACATGATCGACTGATGATCTGCTTCTTCGTTTCCTTGCTCTTCAAACTATATTCTAGATAATAAATCATGCCTCTCAACCTGGATAGTAAGACGAGGGTGTAATCCGACAAGCTAGTAAATTTTGACAGCCAATTTAGACCCGGTAATGGAGAACGACACAAAAAGACGCTTGGCTCCACCCACCTTTTTTCCCCGAGGATTACGAGTCATTCTCCATTGAAATGGGAATATATGAACATTCTAACAGTCGGCATCCCAATGACAGTGAACATTGTACTGTAAGTGATGGTTTGTTGGCTGTCATATTAAAAAACATTGTGATGCGTTTTTAAAATTAGTGCGCCATGTGTGCTTAAATTTATAAAAATAAATTTAAAGTTTATTATAAACATGCTTGTTACTAGATTACAAATATATTTTATTCATGTATATAAAACCGTATTGGGGGTGTTTGGATGTTTTTTAAGGGCTTTTATAGGCAGAATAGAGAAACTCCCATACGCAGAGATTTGGTTGCATTTATTTACTATTTAGATTGCATTAAAAAAAAAATACATCTGTCGTCATGTCTTTCATATTGATTGTGAACGATGGGCAAAATTCCCTCCAAAAATTGCAGTTCCCCTTTAATAAGGCGCATTGCTCTCATAAATATGGATGAACTTTGTGGAGCGGCCATGTCAGAGTCTACTTGAACAATAATTGCAGTACTTCACAGTAACCACTTGTCTGTCAACTACTGAAAAACCCAAGGACAGTTTCTCCTTACTTCAACTTTAAATCATGCAGTCGATGTTACATTGAGGTGAAGACGGGCACATGTACCCCTTATGTGGGTTGCTCCTCGGCGGATGATTCTGTTTCCCTGACAACCACGGCCTTGGTCACCTGCATGTCTGGATGCTGCTGCCTGGCCTCTTGGATGGCGATGGCAAGAGCCTGTCAGCACATGGTGGTAGTGGGAAATGTTGAACACAATGCCGTACATGTTGTCTGTATGAAGGTGCGCACTTCACCTGTTCCTGGTCCACATCATCATCTCCAGTGATGATGATCCTCTTCTCAATCCTGGTCTCTGAGTAGCCTCCTTTCACTGTCTGCAGTACACAGGGATAGCACACACACAACAACACAACACGTTACACAGCATGTCGGACTGGAACAAACCACCTTTTGTCACATTGAACTTATTAAATCACAAGCTTTATTTGTCCGTTCTTATTCTGTACCTTGGTCACCTGTGTGGTTGCGGAGGTAACATTTTCGGTGACGAGGATGGGCGACCCTGACGCCTCTCTTGCAAGACTGCCCATATGCACCTGTAGGAGAAGACATATTTATATAATTGATCATCCAAGACTGATATATAATTACAGTTTAACAATATATTTATATTAAAAAGGCATAGCGAACACTCAAAAAAGTAAAAATTGAAAATGTTGGTCTTGTAATTGAACTAAAATCATTATTATTAATACATCGAAATGTATATTTCGGAGTGGTTTTGTGTCTGTTTAATTTTCTTACTGGATAACTTAGCAGACTCAATCACTACATTTCCATGCACTTGTTTAGTGCATGGAAATTTCCCAAATAGTTTGTTTTTTGTACATTTATATTTTCACACCTACATGTGAAGTACAAGTGACCATGACTATTTGTAATACGCAGTGGGGGCGCTTATTTCCTTTTCCATCCATCCATTTTCTCCCGCTTGTCCCTTATGGCAGTGGTCCCCAACCACCGGGCCGCGGTTACCGGGCCGTGGCCCGATTGGTACCGGGCTGCAGAAGAATTTTTTATTCATTTTTAATAAAAAAAAAATATATACATATATATTTTTTTTATTATTATTATTAAATCAACATAAAAAACACAATATACACTTACAATTAGTGAACCAACCACAAAAACCTCCCTTTTCCATGACAAAAACCTCCCTTTTTCATGACAAAAATGTCCCTTTTTTCATGACAAAAAAAAAAAAGGATTCAAATTAATTTTTGGACCGAGAATCATGAAAACAAATATTTTGAACTTCTTGGAGTTCATTCATGAAGCAGCAAAGACTCTGTGGATTGATGGAAGGAGTTTTAAATTCGAAGGAAAAGAGCATTCGTGCCCCGACCGAAATGGTTCCAGATGAACTTGGTTGTAATTTTTCTGGACTATCAATCAATCAATGCTTATTTATATAGCCCTGAATCACAAGTGCCTCAAAGGGCTGCACAAACCACAACAACATCCTCGGTAGGGCCCACATGAGGGCAAGGAAAAACTCACCCCAGTGGGGCGTCGACAATGATGACTATGAGAAACCTTACGAGGACCGCATATGTGGGCAACCCCCACTCCCCTGACTATCTTAGACTTAGACTTAGACAAACTTTAATGATCCGCAAGGGAAATTGTTCCACACAGTAGCTTAGTTAAAAATGATGGAAAAGATGGAAAGGACAATATAGGTATACAAAACTAAAAGCAATATAAAATATAACAAATATACGTATTATTTACATAATATATGCACATGATATAATATATACTGATATACCATGTACAATATTACAGGATGTGTAATAGCTGGAGCATAAAATAGAGAGTAAATCCAGCAGAAAATAGACATTATAAACAAAGAGAAGTAGTTAACAGAGAAGTGGTCAGGCAATAGACATCATCTATTGTCAGACGGTTTTCCCCGGAACACATTGTTGTTGCTTTCGGATGAGGAGATGCTGCTCTGTTATTGATTTAAGTAAAGCCTGAATGTCATTAAAACAGTTGGCTCCATCTTTTGACAATTCTTCCACTCCCATCCTTGCACAATACACCGCTACAACAAAGATGATGGGGAGAAGCCGCTGCTGAAGTTAAGCCACGTAAATAAGACCGCCCACAAAAGAAAGCGGCTTGAAGATGATCTGTAAAACATCATCAATGGAATATTTTGAGCAAAGAACCACCATTACATGTTGTGTAGACCAAAAGGAAGTGTTTACATTTAGAACAAAAAAAAAAAAAAAATACGACTAATTTAATGCGCTCTATAATCCTCATATATATGAAAAAAGATCGAAAAAAGACCTTTGATCGGCAGTGCGCCTTATATCCAGTGCGCCCTATGGTCCGGAAAATAGGGTATGTGGACGAGTATGTAGGTTTGAACCCAAGGGAGATGGAGATATTAAAAGTGTGGTCATGCACTTCTTACTCACAGGGGAGACACTCTGTCTCGTAGAGTAAGACATGTCGCTCAGACTTGTGATACCGTGATCCTGTGATTAAAAAAAAATAAAAATAAATTGCGATTCTGCTTGAATGATGACAAATAAAACATTTGTACTCCATTTGACTATGACGATACAAATCACCCGTCATCATAGTATTACATGTTATGTGAAGGACATTATTATGTTTATTATTAATATAGTGTCTCTCAAAAAATGTTTCACCTCTCGGTTCCCCGAGTACCACCATAATGACCAACATGAAAATAAAGTAGGAGAGTAGGCCTAAGTATTCATTAAAATCAAGGCAGAGGTTTTACAAGCACATTTAATATTTCTGGCCACTTTAACAATGCACACAGTTTGAACAGTCACACTGTGTTTGAAGTTAAGAAAATAAAACATTACGTTAATCAAGTGATTATTTGGCGTGCCGCTATACAGAGCCTGTGTTCCACTAGGGATACATGTACCACAGTTTAAGAATTACTGTATTATAATGATATAATGATTTGATGAATTACAATCAATGCTTTTTATGGGGGAAGAACACAATTTTTATTGGGCCAAAAGTTTGGAAAACACCTCATTTAATGGGTTTTCTATATTTTCATGACTATTTACTTTGTAGATTGTCATTGAAGGCATCGCAACTATGAATGAACACCATTCATACATCCATCCATTTTCTACCCCTTATTTTCTTTGGGGTCGCGGGGGGCACTGGTGCCTATCTCAGCTACAATCGGGCGGAAGGCGGCGTACACCCTGGATAAGTCGCCACATGATCACAGGATGAATGAACACATGTGGAATTATGTACTTAACAAAAAAGTGAAATAACTGGAAACATGTTTTATATTGTAGTTTCTTCAAAATAGCTACCCTTTGCTCCGATTACTTTTTTGCACACTCTTGGCATTTTATCTCGATGAGCTTCAAGATGTCGTCATCTGAAATGTTTTTCACTTCGCAGGTGTGCTCGAAACTCATGGGGAGAATGCCAAGAGTGTGCAAAGCAGTAATCAGAGCTAAGAGTGGCTGTTTTGAAGAAACTGGAATATAAAACATGTTTACAGTTATTTCACCATTTTTTGTTAAGTACATAACTCCACATTCATAGTTTTGATGCCTTCAGTGACAATCTACAATGTAAATAGTCATGATTGAACATAAAGAAAACACATTGAATGAGAAGGTGTGTCCAAACTTTTAGCCTGTACTGTAGATGAATGTATTCTCATTGTAAATAAGTACAACAAAATGTAATTGAAAGTGCAAGGTGAAGTAAGCACAGTATATACAATCAATAAATACTAAGAAAATAAAACATTTTTAATTAATACTTCACAACCACACTAGACACAAGCAAATAATGCCTAAAAATATGCAGTGATCGTAAAAAACGATATTGTTGAATTTAAATATATATAGTCCCTAATTTATTGCACAGGCCTTCTGTCTTTGGTACCCTAAAAAAATAAACTCATTAAAATGCAACTTTATCTTTTAAATATTAAAGGTTTTTCATCATTAAAACTGAATTTTTGCATACTTTTTAAAGTATTTTTTTAAATATTACAAGCTTGAATTTTTTTTCTGTAATTTTAAAATGTATTTCCTTATATAATATCTGTTCTTACATTTACTTTGCTTATGTAGTACGCTCCCCCCATCTGCCATGAACTTCACTGGAATACACTTGTGGACTGACCTGATCTGCGAACTCCACTATCGTTGTCGTGACCTCTGACCCATTGGGCTGGGTCTCCGTCCGAATGTCGCTCTTCTTGACGGTGGCTGAGGCCACGACATCACTGGCTTCCCGACTCAGAGGTGTGGCGCTGGGGACATGACAGTGCGATGGCTCCCTGTCCACTGAAGAGGACACCGGTACTGACCTCTTTGGCTTTTTAGGCACTATAGGCTTGGAGAGAAGAAAACAAGTAGACTGTTTTTAGGAATTCACACGTCTGACTTATTGAATTGAATTGACTTATATTTATATAGCGCTTTTTCTCTAGTGACTCAAAGCGCTTTACATAGTGAAACCCAATATCTAAGTTACATTCAAACCAGTGTGGGTGGCACTGGGAGCATGTGAGTAAAGTGTCTTGCCCAAGGACACAACGGCAGTGACTAGGATGGCGGAAGCGGGAATCGAACCTGCAACCCTCAAGTTGCTGGCACGGCCGCTCTACCAACCGAGCTAAACCGCCCCACCTTATATTAAGAATATCGTAATTGTGCTGAATAACACTCTTCCATTTCAGTCCTGTGGATGGCAGTAAGGAGCGAGTGCCTACTAACAGTAAAAAAACATCCAAACATGCCACAAAACACACTTTAAGACATTCCATACTCTACTGCCATCTTCCATTCGCGAGCTAAGGTGAGACTTTGAGTTATCTGCTTACTAAAGTTAATTATCTATATACTTTCTGGTGTTTTAACTTTTAAAAAACAAATCAGTGAGCCATAGCAACTACTTACAAAATTATTAGCATAAAAATGGTTTTACATAAATACAAAAGCGCAAAGGACAACCAAGTCTGGCCCTGCCAGTGAGGTGTCCTTTATTTATTTTTCAGGAAGTTGGCAGTCCGAGCCAACGTTGTTTTGTTCTCTATATAAAGGCGACTCTCCACAGATAAGGGCTCTGCTGGGTCCTTCATGGTGACATTTCGAAATATTTCCCATAGTTGTTATTCAGGTAAGTACTTTAGCTACTGTATATAGTTGTTGTAATGTGTAATACTGTACATTTATTTGTTACTCAACTTAATTAAATAAATAAATACTTTGTCCGCGGTTAGTCTTGCTCTCTGTGTCACAGCGCATGCGCAATCCCGCATGTCATCTGCTGCTAGTACAGCCGGCACCGCTGCGGGAAGCGTGCCGGGACACGCCCCTGCTCGACGTCAGTCAATCGGCAATCAGAACACCTGGCTCTGATGAAGGTGGACGGCATAAAGAGCAGCGTACCCGAAGATCCAGTGCCGGAACGTAGTTCACTCTTCATAGTAAGCGTCCCGTCTATGGCTTCCCTCCGCGTACTTGCTCTCTCTGTGTTTTCCCTCTGACCGGGCCTTATGTCTTCTGTGGTCCCCGCAGTGTTCCCTCCTTTTCCCGTGATCGAACTGTGTGCCTCGACTTCCCACTGAAATCTGGACTGCTTCCCTGGATCATCGACCCCTGTTTGGACACGGACCTCGTCGCCTATCGCCGCCCACGGACTGCTTTCGTTCCTTGCCCCATTGGTCTGACGAAGGATTCATCCAACACGCACTTACAGAAACCCCTGCTAATATTTACATTGTTAATACTCTTTGAGTAGAATACACACTCCAACACATCATCAGATTCAATAAACCTATAGAACTGATTCCCGATGTGGTGCCGTCTCCTTCCCCCGCCGCACGTAACACTCTGGTTATTTAACATAGTGTGTGGTACGAAGATAAGGGTTTGGGTTCGTGTCTAACCATTGTCCTATGATAGTGCTACAAAGCTAACATGCTAATCCAGATATATTTTCAGAGTTTAACTATTTTATTTTCACACCTCCATGAAGGGAAATATGTCTCATTTCACATAAGTGCTACTTTAAAGACAATGTGTCTTACAGTATAGTTTTAAGCAGTCAAAATGAGAAAATAACATTTGCTGTACCTGCACATCAGGCCTTTTGGCTTCTGTACGCACTTCTTCAGGCTGGATGTGCTTGGCTGGAGGACTGCCGCTCGCCGCTTTGGACAAAGGATGGGCGGACACCATAATAGACAGTGGGGACTCCGAGGGGCCTTGCTGCTGGAGGAAGTCAATCCCGAAGCGCAGACCCCCGTCAGGCGACAGGTCCCGCTCGCCCAGCTCTGACATCCCTCGGGAGAACTCCTCCATTCCCGTGTGCAGGTCTGTGAGGACGGTAAAGTCCACCTCGGCCTCCAGGCTGGACGTGGAGCTGACTGTGATGCTGGAACATTTGCGCTCGATGCCGAGGTGGGTTTCCTTTAGGTACGAGATGTCGTGGTCTTGGTCGTCCTCTGAGGTGGAGCCCAGGCGTCTCTCCCAAAGCTCCCGCTAAAGTAATTCCACGACATGTCAGACACTAAATAGATGCAGAACTGAAGATTCTGTAGGCCTGTTTTTGATTCAAAAAACTACCGCCCTTGCCACGTTAAAACTTAAGATCCATTACAATACTTCCATCAAGATTTATGCCTTGATAAAACAAAAATGCTTATTTTGAAAAACAAAGTAGTACGGTATAAAGTAAAGGAGCACTCATACTAAAAAGAACAACAAAATATTCGAAGACTTTATTCTTGCAATATTAACTGTTTTTCTTTTATTATTAGTCAAGTGAATTCTATATAGCACTTTTCTCTAGTAACTCAAAGCACTTTACATATTGAAACCCAATATCTATATTTGAACCAGTGTGGGTGGAATTGGAAGCAGGTGGATTAAGTGTCTTGTTCAAGGACACAACGGCAGTGACGAGGATGGTGGAAGTGGAGATCAAACCCTCAAGTTGCTGGCATGGCCACTCTACCAACCGAGCCACGCCGCCACAATTTTGATTTTTTTAAGCCCAGTAGTGGGCTTTTAGAGCCTTCTCTACTGGGCTAAACATTACATTTAAACCTAAATTCTATTATTTGGTCTATGAAATTGTATTTGTTTTTCCCAGAAGTCTATAATCTTCATTTTTTAGCGTGTATCCTGGCAAAGCAAATCTGCACATTTCAGTGTGGCCTTTTTATGGTGGGCAGCCTTAGACCAGACCTGGGCAAATTAAGGCCCGGGGGCCACATGCGGCCCGTTAAGTTTTCAATCTGGCCCGCCGGACATTCCCAAATATTTTTTTTAGATCTTTAAAATGGAAAGTGTAGCTGCCATTATGATGTGCAGTGATGTTTTCAATGACCGTAAGTCTTCAACTGTACTAAGTCTTTCAATGGTTGGAATCTGCACTTTTGCATGATATACTAGTTACTATGGTCATCTAATTAGTTACTAAGTTAATCTAATTAGTTACTATGGTCATCTAATTAGTTACGATGGTAGCAGCTCAGACGAGGCACCATGCAGCGTGGGCGGGAAGCATTTCCACAGACGCGGAAGGAGCTTTTCACAACAAAGTTCTAAAGCTTAGTGATATGTCAGATATATCAGATTTTAGGTGGGTTTATTTTGTAACCCTTGACATTCATATTTCACTGTTTTTTCGCATTTTTGTTGCATTTCACTTGATTGTAAAATATGTCGATCGAAAGAGGGTGTGACATTCATATTTTGTCAATATTCAGTGTTTTATTGTTCTTAGAAAAATGTAAAATTCAATTTTTAGCATTCAATCAGACATTATTGTGAAGTTTTGTATTAGTGTCCCTAAAAATAGATATATACCGAGTCAAAATAATTGCCCAGGCCTGCCTTAGACACACCTGTGCAATAATCATGCTATTGAATCAGCATATTGATATGTCACACCTGTGAAGTGGGATGGATACTATTGGCAAAGAAGAAATGCTCACTAACATATATTTAGATAGATTTGTGAACAATATTTGAGCGGAATAGGTATTTTGTGTATATAGTAAAAGATTTGGATCTTTGAGACATGAAAAAAGAGAGCAAAAACAAGTGTTGCGTTGATATTTTTGTCCAGTACATATACGTATGTATGTGTATATAATGTATGTATATAGTTTATATATGTACACTGTATGTACAGTTGTGGTCAAAAGTTTACATACACTTGTAAAAAACATAATGTCATGGCTGTCTTGAGTTTACAATTATTTCGACAACTGTTGTTTTTTTGTGATAGAGTGATTGGAGAACAAACTTGTTTGTCACAAAAAAACATTCATGAAATGTGATTCTGTTAAGAATTTATTATGGGTCCACAGAAAATGGGACCAAATCTGCTGGGTCAAAAGTATACAAACAGCAATGTTAATATTTGGTTACATGTCCCTTGGCAAGTTTCACTGCAATAAGGCGCTTTTGGTAGCCATCCTCAAGCTTCTGGCAAACTTCTGGTTGGATTTTTGACCACTCCTCTTGACAAAATTGGTGCAGTTCAGCTCAATTTGTTGATTTTCTGACATGGACTTGTTTCTGCAGCATTGTCCACATATTTAAGTCAGACTTTGGGAAGGACATTCCAAAACCTTAATTCTAGCCTGATTTAGCCATTCCTTTACCACTTTTGACAATGTTCCAAACATACTGCTGGGAATGGTGGCCAAAGAGCTAAATGTCTTTGTTTCATCTGACCACAGAACTTTCCTACAGAAGGTCTTATATTTGTCCATGTGATGTCAGATGAAACAAAAAAATAGCTGTTTGGCCACAATACCCAATAATATGTTTGGAAGAGAAAAGGTGAGGCCTTTAATCCCAGGAACACTGCTCCTACTGTCAAGCACGGTGGTGGTAGTATTATGCTCTGGGCCTGTTTTTCCGTGAATGGAACTGGTGCTTTACAGAGAGTAAACGGGACATAAAAAAAGAGTATTACCTCCAAATTAATCGCAACAAACCTAAAATCGTCAGCCCAGAGGTTGGGTTTTGGGCGCAGTTGGGTGTTCCAACAGTACAATGACCCCAAACACACGTCAAAAGTGGTAAAGGAATGGCTAAATTGGGCTAGAATTAAGGTTTTGGAATGGCCTTCCCAAAGTCCTGACTTAAATGTGTGGACAATGCTGAAGAAACAAGTCCATGTCATAAAACCAACAAATTTAGCTGAACTGCACCAATTTTGTCAAGAAGAGTGGTCAAAAATTCAATCAGAAGCTTGACAGATGGCTACCAAAAGCACCTTATTGCAGTGAAACTTGCCAAGGGACATGTAACCAAATATTAACATTGCTGTATGTATACTTTTGACCCAGCAGATTTGGTCACATTTTCAGTAGACCCATAATAAATTCCTAAAAGAACCAAACCTCATGAATGTTTTTTTTTGTGACCAACAAGTTTGTGCTCCAATCACTCTATCACAAAAAAACAACAGTTGTAGAAATGATTGGAAACTCAAGACAGCCATGACATTATGTTCTTTAAAAGTGTATGTAAACTTTTGATCGCGACTGTATGTGTCTGTCTGTCTGTCTGTCGGTCTGTCTGTCTGTCTGTGTTTAGCGTGTGTGATTACTCACCGAGGAATCACTGAGAGGTTCCTCATGAATGGCTGGCGTGGGAGGGGTCTCCTATAGAAAAACAAAAAAGGAGGCATTAATATACAAACAATACCGAAATGCATTCTAAAATGTATTTGCATGGCAAATTATCAAAAACAATGGGATTTTAATAAGAGAAGTTGGTAATGCTTGGTGTTTGTTTAATGCATGGGTATTCATCCATTGAAGTTTCAGGCAGAAAACAAGCACACAAAGAGAATTCCTCACTCAGGTTACAGTCAGAAACATGCTATTTTTCACTTAAAAAAGAACTGTAATGTCATGCACTGAACTGCTCCATTTTTTTAAATAACCCTTTTCAGGGGAAATGTATTCATTTGGAAATGGGATGTATGAAGGCCTGAACCCAGAAAGGTTTGGCAGCTCTGCAGCCTGTGACCTTATCTAATTGATGATTGTATGTTTTCTACCATTAGTACAGAGGTGCCCGGCAGGACATTTAGTTTCACAGCCTATTTACTGGTATATTTTCAAGAAAGAATGTTGGGGGAAAAGGCCTTGCGCTCCTTGCAACAGCAGCCACCTTTGGATGTTGGAAGGCTAACGAGACCTTAGTGTCAAGGCCCGCGGTGTTCTGATATGGCCAAGCAGATGTCAAGCTTTGCAGAAGGCAGCAAAAAGAAAGCAAAAAGCTTGCTGGACTGTGGAGAGGACTTAGGTCGATCAATGGCTTTTGCTTTCTCAGCCATATGAGTTCTGAAGTATGAGAGTGGGATTTTTGGTTGACTTTAAAATGGCAAAAACAAGATTTGCATGACATTGCGGTCAAGCTCATGCAATGTTTTACTTTCCCATGATGGACAGGGGGTTGTGGGTGTTTTACCGCTTGCTTCCTCTTGGTGGTGTCTTGGTAGGTTCTGAAGTGGAGGAGTGTGCAGTCCGAGTTGCCGTGTCGGTCTCTGGACCACTGCTTTTTCAGAGGAAGTGTGCGTGGGGGAACAGTAGGGAATGTGAATCGACAAATAGGACTCTCTTTAAAGTCTTCCTGTTGCTCACAACCTTTGGGCGTTGGACTTGTCGCATCCCTGAGATGTCTAAAGTCTTGTTGATTTGGTGGTCCAGGACTTCTCTGGTATTTTGTAGTTGCTGAGTCTTCATGTATTTCACCTTTGGGGGACTGCAATCCATTGTTTTCCTCTCCTCTCCTCGTCTCACAGGATTCGCCTTTTGATCGTATCATTGAAGTATCCCCAACGATGCACCACTCGGAATGGTTTTGAGGGTTAACACCACCTTTGTTGTCTTTATTCAAAGATTTTTTGGATCTTTGTGGTTTAAGAGGAATAACTTTGGAGACTTCAGAGTTCACAGTTTTGCTGCAGTCTTTCAGCAAATCCTCTGCACTCAGGCCTTCAATTTTCTCCCTTTCACATTTTTCCTTTAGGACTGGATCCAGAGCCTCCGAGGAGTTATTAGTTAATGCTTGATGTATGCTTTTTTTGTATTGGCAAAGCGTCACATCGATACTTTTTGTTCCATTTCCTAGTTTTTCCTTCGGGGAGCCATATCCATTTTCATGCATGGAACTCTTTAGGAAAGAATCATAGCCAATGTTAGGAGCCAGAGGTTCATCCACGGGGCTTGCATTGTTTAGTTCCAATGGTCCTAAACCACATTTAGGAGATAATCCAAAAGGAGACTTCGCAGTGTCCCATGTTGTCCCGCTTTCCCCAGTCCAAGGGGTAACTGTCAAAGTGTCTCTAGCCACATTTGAGTTATAATCCAGCGCTTGTCCATTAGCATCCTGCTTGTCAATCATTTTGGCTTCCCCAGTCGCCTGAGTTGACATAGAGTAAACAATTGTGTTAGCCTAGTGTGACACTCCTATCGTTGTTACCTTTATGAACAACTGACAATTATATTTTAAGACAATTAAAGGGAAAATGCAAATCAGTGCTCTGTCATATGCCAATATATGTTTTTTCTCACTTTTGTTGATTTGTATCATTAAGTAACGTTTGGAAAAGTCGGATGAGACATTACAGGACACCTGGCCAACCCAAACATACCAAGAAAAAGGAACAAAAAATAACAGTTGAGAATTGAATCTCATTCTTACTGTTTTCCGTTCCAGTGTTCCTCCAGGAGGAGTTGCCGAGCAGACCCGTTTGTCCCTCTGGGTCACCTTGCTATTGGGTTGTCTCAAAGCCCTTTTTAGCTCATTGATGCTAGCCTGGTGCTTCTGTAGAACATCTTCAGGCTTGTCCAAAAACTGCTGCTCAGGCAATGGAGGTCAATACAGGGTTACAAATAAACAGACGCAAATCAGCTTTCCAGATAAGTAATTTATAATAAAACAGTATCACATGGAACTATAGGTAAACTATAAGCTATAAGGTAATACCTACCATGCTGGATTAAGCAAATGTCTTTTGACATAAGTAAATGTCTTTGTTCTAACAGTGCTCATTGCCAATACATGCCTTTCTCTTTTAAACAATGTAACATCTGTGAGGAACATGCATTTATTTACAGAATGAACAGCACAACCGAGTACAGGTATGTGCAAATGTCCTATCCTGATGTTATGTGACAACAAAAATGACAATTTTACACAGCCACAACCACCCCAAACACTGCTGAGGAAACACATTCCACTCTGCAACCAGAATTTGTCACAACCCAGCTAATGTTGTTGTGTAGGAAGTCCATAAAGTGTTCCGTTTGGTGAAGGCGAGGACTGTTGGCAAGCCACTCTTTCCTTGCTACTTCCAAATTCTGAAGGTAGTGTCTGATAAACACACCAATCCGGGAGCAAGTGTTGTCAACATGGAAGATGACCTTTGATTCCAGACTACGGACATATGGGATTACTGTCAGTCATAACAAGCTTTCTTTTTCAGTGATGGGGATTTTGACCAACACATCCTACAATACTGCCAAGCATCTGATTGTCAGCAGAAAGGAGTCAATGATAAACTTTTGGCATACGCAAAGAACATCCCACAAATCCAGGTTCCTCACAATCATGTAAAAGAGAAATAAAAAGGCTTTCCAACATAGTCAAATGTATTGGCAAGAAGCAACAAAGAAAAATATACAGTACCGTATTTTTCTGACTATAAGTCGCTGTTTTTTTCATAGTTTGGCCGGTGTGCGTCTTATTTAGCTCATTGACGTAAGAGACTAGACATATAAGATTTCATGGGATTTAGCGATTAGGAGTGACAGATTGTTTGGTAAACGTATAGCATGTTCTATATGTTATAGTTATTTGAATGACTCTTACCATAATATGTTACGTTAACATACCAGGCACCTTCTAAGTTGGTTATTTATGCGTCATATAACGTACACTTATTCAGCCTGTTATTAGCTATTCTTTATTTATTTTAAATTGCCTTTCAAATGTCTATTCTTGGTGTTGGGTTTTATCAAATAAATTTCCCCCAAAAAATGTGACTTATACTCCAGTGCGAATTATATGTTTTTTTCCCCCTTTATTATGCATTTTCAGCAGGTGCGAATTCTACTCCGGAGCGACTTATACTACGAAAAATACGGTATATAAATTTACTTTCTTGGGTTTCTGGTTTATGTTCTTCATACATTTTTCAATACAAAGAACATTTACAATTGTGATAAATTTACATTATTCTCCAAAGTCGTGCTTTCAAATCGACAGACAAACAACACTTTGGCGGACGATATTGTTGTGAAAATGTGCTGCTGACATACAGAAGGACAATGCAATTTGTGTATGAATGTTTCACACGGAAGTAAGAATAAGCAGTTTAATTGTTCTTGCAGTACACTAAGGGCCGGATCTTCTAAGAACCACATATCACACTCTAAACAGTGTGTACAAAACAATAAAAGTGTGTGTTCTACCAGTGTGTGTGCTGCGTGTGATCAACTAAGACCCGGTGTACAGTTAAAAACTGATGCAGACCGGCCTCTTTAAATGAGGTTTTTGCGTGTACTCTGCGGCTTTCAGCATGGAGATCCTCAGTGGATATTAATGTCATCATGCAAGCTCATACCTGTGGTGTGTTGCTATGTTTTGTAACTTGCAGCACAGGTGTTCCACTTTTTCTGGGGATTTTAGAGGCAGTTCTGCAGTGAAATTCACTTTTTTGGGGCGCTGAAGGTGCGCTCATTGGACACACTGGCATTAACTGTGAGCCCGTGCTGAAATGTTTCAGGTGCCAGAAAATGCCTATTCCAAATTACTTTTTTTTACATGTATATGATGAAACAAATGTTAAAAAAAATGGCAGCGGAAACCAAAACCCATCAACTTAATTAGTTTTAATCAGCCTGTGGGGGGAGGGTGTGATCAGCGTGCTGCAGGAGCAGAGGTCAACGCATCATTTTTTAAAATGTTTTTATTTATCTATTTTTTTTTTTCAATTGATCTCAACTCTGTACACTGCTGCTGGAATTTTAATTTTCCTGAAGGAACTCTCCTGAAGGAAACAATAAAGTACTATCTATCTATCTATCTATCTATCTATCTATCTATCTATCTATCTATCTATCTATCTATCTATCTATCTATCTATCTATCTATCCATCCATCCATCCATCCATCCATCCATCCATCCATCCATCCATCCATCCATCCATCCATCCATCCATCCATCCATCCATCCATCCATCCATCCATCCATCCATCCATCTATCTATCTATCTATCTATCTATCTATCTATCTATCTATCTATCTATCTATCTATCTATCTATCTATCTATCTATCTATCTATCAGTCAATGGTGTTGAGGGCTGAGCACCATCAACTAGGGGCGATGCTTGTGCGGGACTGAGAGACACAGCTGGCAGGTGATTAGATTTCGCAGGCGGTACATGTTAATCTAATCAGCTGTTGTCTTTAACAGTGAGCGGCCAGCGGAGGAACCAGGTGGGAGAAACTGGAGAGACAGACATCTGAAAAGATTGTACTGAAAAGATTGTTCTTGGCATCGCATGTTGATTAAAACTCTGCTAAACGGCACATCTAACTCCTGTGACGTGGTATCCATGGAACGGGTAGGGAACGCCCTCTACACAGTCCCTTAAGTCCTACAGCTAGTGATGGGTTGATGAGGCGTCATGAAGCATTTCAACACATTGCAAAACTGTATTGATACCGTGTCGATACTGTGTCACTAAATACCGACTGTGGAGAGGCGCAGCCGACGGTGGGGCAGGGCTCGCTGCAGCCCTGCCCAACATGGCGGAAAGGAGGCGGAAAATGCGGCGGGGCAGAGAGGCGGGGCATGCCGGGAGCGACGCCGCCACAATCGAATTCAGGTGCGTGGCGCACACACCGGGAAACAATTAACATTTCTCCTGACACAGTATAAAAGGGGAGAGGAAGGAAAGATCGAGGAGGAAGGAGCTGGAGAGCCTGCAGGAGAAGATGAACAGCAAAAGCGATCAAAGAACGACAGAGAGCGAGCCATAGTAGAGGACGACAACGACGGCAGCTGAAAGAGCGGACCGTGAGCGATCAGTGGAAAGGAGCAGCTGCAAAGCGATCCGACCCACACTAAAGCTTGTTTATTGAAAAAGAAACCGGAGTCAAACCTGCTCAAGAGCAAAATGTCCTTCCTTGATGGTCCTGGGAACCCACACGACAGACAGCAAGCGACTGTCACACTGACATCTGCTGGACATTAAAAATCCCTACAGGTAACCAATGAACCGACTCAACTGACATTGATTTTATGACCTAGTATATACAATAATATAAACCAAGTCATTGTGTTTCATTTAGGATTATTTCATATCTTTATTTAAATAAAAATATATTTTTATCTTTTTTAGATACAGTCAATAAATAATGTGAATATGTATCGTAACATGGAAATCTAAGAGAACGTGTTGTGAATAAGGATGCTTGTGGACTGGGATTTTTAATTTTTATTTCTTTGACACATTTTTATAAAAAAAAAAAATGTTTTCCAACGTATTAAATTTCAGACGATTTTCTCATCTTAGTTATTATTTTACGGCGGAAATCTTTCTTTTTGCCTGAGGCTGCTCCATGATCTCCAATGATGATAAATTACAAATGATCAACGACAGAAGTGCGGCGATTGTGTTGGCAGCAGCATCTCGTTGACAGATGCGCTTCCTTATAAACACAGTTTGGCGCGCAGGTGTCAGTTTGACACAGTTCGCGTATCGATCATGTGACCAGTACAGCTCATGATCGGTCACGTGACTTTCTAAAAGCAGTACGCGCACCGACATAGGGTGTTCTATGAGCTTGACGCATGCGCCGATGCATCGGTGTTGCCGGACCCATCACTACCTACAGCAGCTATAAAATTATAAAATGATATTGCTGAATAGACAATATGTCCATAATGTTGTATTGTTGACATTCCCTATAATGTATGTTGGCAAGCATATGTAGGATGGAGCTGCAGCGCAATCGCCTTCTTTCTCATAACAATTTCTGCACAACTGCCAGTTCGCACGTAATTTTAGATGTACTGAATAAAGACAGCATAAATAAATCACACTGTGTGCGCTAAATAATTGTATTGGCATTTTCTCCTACCAGTATTGTGGGTGTTCTGATAATCATCATATGTTCTACACCAGGGGTCACCAACCTTTTTAAAACCAAGAGCTACTTCTTAGGTACTGATTATTGCGAAGGGCTACCAGTTTGATACACACTTAAAAAAATTGCCAGAAATAGCCAATTTGCTCAATTTACCTTTAATATATATATATATATATATATATATATATATATATATATATATATATATACATATATATATATGTCTTGATTGGATTATCCAGAGAATACTGCTCGATACCGTGGTAGAGCTCAATATGTAGGTGTGGGAAAAATCATAAGACTACTTCATCTCTACAGAACTGTTTAATGAGGGGTTCCCTCAATCATCAGGAGATTTTAATGGAAGCATTCACATACAATGGTTTATATAGGGCACAGAGTGGGTGGGTACAGGCAGGCGTAGGGTGTGGTGATTGGCTCATGTGTTACCTAGGAGGTGTTTCCGTCTGTGGCGGCATGTTGAAATGATTTCACTGCGCTTGTTGAGGGATGATAGATCTGGATGATATATAATAAACAGTTTCTCTTTTAAGCATAGGTTGCATCTTTTATTACCACTGTTGTAAGGTGTGCTGGATGCAAGAATTTGCCATGTTATTGAATATTCAACATTATTCTCTTTGAGGTTCCAAATGTGTTTGCTGAATTCTGTAGAATTCCGCAAAGTCTGGTTTCTAAAGGAGGCGTTGTGATTATTCCATCTTGTTTTGAACGCTCCTTCGGTTAATCCTACGTACGTGTCGGATGTGTTAATGTCCTTGCGTGTTACCTTTGCTTGGTAAACGACTGATGTCTGTAAGCACCCTCCGTTGAGAGGGCAATCAGGTTTCTTGCGACAGTTACATTCCTTATTGGTTTCAGAGTCGTTTAGGCTGGGGGTAGGCAGTCCTTGTGCAATTGCTTTGTTGTGGTTTGAAATGATTCGTTGTATGTTATTCATACAGCTGTAACTCAATTTAATGTTGTTCTTGTTGAATATTTTTCTTAGGGTGTTGCCTTTGGGGAAGTGTTTGTCGATCAGAGTGAGGAACTTGCGGCCGATGTTGGTTGAGACGTTTTTGCTGAATGGCGGGTTGTACCAGATGATGTTGTTTCGTTTTCTGCTCTTTTATGGTTGGTTTCCTGGAGTGGGTTCATAGGTGAGGGTGAAGTTGTATCCGCTTTCATCAAGTGCTTTCTGGTACGGGGGGGTTGCTTGGTCGAATTCTGCTTTGCTAGATGACAGCATCGATTTTGGAGCGGAATATGTCCTGATTGGATTATCCAGAGAATAGTGCTCGATACCGTGGTAGAGCGCAATATGTAGGTGTGGGAAAAATCACAATACTACTTCATCTCTACAGAACTGTTTCATGAGGGGTTCCCTCAATCATCAGGAGATTTTAATGGAAGCATTCACATACAATGGTTTATATAGGGCACAGCCGCCGATAAAACCACAAACTTCTACAGAATGGACAAACCAGAACATAACTCTTTACTGGACAAAAGCATCACCAAATCATACAAAAAAGCGCAACCCAACACTTTACAGAACATCCACCTGGAAAACAAGCAGATCGCAACCGAACTGGACATTGAGGACAGGGTGGACGCCACAGCCAACAAAGAAGCCTTCATCCCATTGAAGGACCACAAACCCAACTTCGCAAATAACCCAACATGCCGACTAATAAACCCAACTAAATCCGAAATAGGAAAAATCAGCAAAATAATCCTGGACAGAATCAACACAAAAATCAAGGACAAAACACCACTCAACCAATGGAGAAATACAGCAGCAGTAATCAAATGGTTTAACAACATCCAAGACAAACAACAACAAAACTTTATCTCCTTCGACATCGAAGAATTTTACCGTTCCATCACGCAAGACCTACTGACCCAAGCACTAATCTTCGCCTCGGACTACGACTCAATCACAGGCAACGAAAGAAACACCATCATCCACGCAAAGAACTCCATACTCATCCACAACAGTACACCATGGCAAAAAAAGAACAATTCAACATTTGACGTTACTATGGGGAGTTTTGACGGAGCAGAAACGTGCGAACTCGTTGGGAGTTTCCTCCTCTCCCAGCTTGCTAGCCTCAACCTGAACCTTGGTATTTACCGTGATGACGGACTGGCAGTGTGCCGCGCCTCGCCAAGAAGCAGCGAGAACACCAAGAAGCGCATATGCCAAATCTTCAAAGAAAACGGCCTACGGATCACGATTGAAGCCAACAAGCAAACCGTCAACTTCCTCGACGTCACTTTCAACCTGAGAAATAACAGCTACCAACCATTCACAAAACCCAACACAACACTCCAATACGTGCACCATGACAGCAACCACCCACCCACCACCACGAAAAGAATACCTACCGGAATTAATAAAAGGCTATCGATGCTGTCATCTAGCAAAGCTGAATTCGACCAAGCAACCCCCCCCCGTACCAGAAAGCACTTGATGAAAGCGGATACAACTTCACCCTCACCTATGAACCCACTCCAGGAAACTAACCAAAAAAGAGCAGAAAACGAAACAACATCATCTGGTACAACCCGCCATTCAGCAAAAACGTCTCAACCAACTTTGGGCGCAAGTTCCTCACTCTGATCGACAAACACTTCCCCAAAGGCAACACCCTAAGAAAAATATTCAACAAGAACAACATTAAATTGAGCTACAGCTGTATGAATAACATACAACAAATAATTTCAAACCACAACAAAGCAATTGCACAAGGACTGCCTACCCCCAGACTAAACGACTCTGAAACCAATAAGGAATGTAACTGTCGCAAGAAACCTGATTGCCCTCTCAACGGAGGGTGCTTACAGACATCAGTCGTTTACCAAGCAAAGGTAACACGCAAGGACATTAACACATCCGACACGTACGTAGGATTAACCGAAGGAGCGTTCAAAACAAGATGGAATAATCAAAACGCCTCCTTTAGAAACCAGACTTTGCGGAATTCTACAGAACTCAGCAAACACATTTGGAACCTCAAAGACAATAATGTTGAATATTCAATAACATGGCAAATTCTTGCATCCAGCACACCTTACAACAGTGGTAATAAAAGATGCAACCTATGCTTAAAAGAGAAACTGTTTATTACATATCATCCAGATCTATCATCCCTCAACAAGCGCAGTGAAATCATTTCAACATGCTGCCACGGACGGAAACACCTCCTAGGTAACACATGAGCCAATCACCACACCCTACGCCTGCTTGTACCCACCCACTCTGTGCCCTATATAAACCATTGTATGTGAATGCTTCCATTAAAATCTCCTGATGATTGAGGGAACCCCTCATGAAACAGTTCTGTAGAGATGAAGTAATCTTGTGATTTTTCCCACACCTACATATATATATATATATAGATGTATATATATATATATATAGATGTATATATATATATATAGATGTATATATATATATATATATATATATATATATATATATATATATATATATATATATATATATACATATATATAGATAGATAAATGGATATATATATATATATATATATATATATATATATATATATATATGTATATATATATATATATATATATATATATATATATATATATATATATATATATATATATATATATGTATATATATATATGTATATATATATATATATAAATGGGTATTTCTGTCTGTCATTCCATCGTACATTTTTTTTTCCTTTTACGGAAGGTTTTTTGTGGAGAATAAATGATGAAAAAAACACTAAATTGAAAGGTTTAAAAGAGGAGAAAACAGGAAAAAAATGAAAATTAAATTTTGAAACATAGTTTACCTTTAATTTCGACTCTTTAAAATTCAGAATTCAACCAAAAAAAATTAAGAAAAATAATTTATGGAACATTATTAGTAATTTTTCCTGATTAAGATTAATTTTAGAATTTTGATGACATGTTTTAAATAGGTTAAAATCCAATCTGCATTTTGTTAGTATATATAACAAATTTGACCAAGCTATATTTCCTACAAAGAAAAATCATTATTTCTTCTAGATTTTCCAGAACAAACATTTTTAAAGGAATTCAAAAGACTTTGAAATAAGATTTAAATTTGATTCTAAAGATTTTCTAGATTTGCCAGAATATTTTTTATTTATTTTAATCACAATAAGTTTGAAAAAATATTTCACAAATATTCTTTGTCGAAAAAACGGAAGCTAAAATGAAGAATTAAATTAAAATGTATTTATTATTCTTTACAACGTAAAACAATAAATGAATTTATTTAAACAGGTGAAGACCAAGTCTTTAAAATATTTTCTTGGATTTTCAGATTCTATTTGAGTTTTTTCTCTCTCAGAATTAAAATTGTCGAGCAAAGCGAAACCAGCTTGGCTAGTAAATAAATACAATTTAAAAAATAGAGGCAGCTCACTGGTAAGTGCTGCTATTTGAGCTATTTTTAGAACAGGCCAGCGGGATACTCTTTTGGTCCTTACGGGCTACCTGGTGCCCACGGGCACCGCGTTGGTGACCCCTGTTCTACACATCCATGAAGACAGACGCGCTAAATGGATTGCGCTCCTTTTTGCTCCCTTAAGAGACAAAGTCCTCCGCAAATAATCTTAGTGGATCATTTTTGTGTGTGCCAACAAGTAGGCAGGTGTTTTAATGCACGCACAGCTGTAGTAGATCAGGCCCTAAGTGTTGTGACGTCAAAGTACACGAAACAGGCAAGTACCTCCTGTTTGGGCCGAGCCGTGGCCAGGTCCTTGTCCATCTGGGGAGCGGGCCAAGTGAGATGGGGTGATAGGCGAAGGAAATGAAGGTTGGATCTTATTTAATTAGTTTGGGTCATTTGCATGCAAAGATGTGACAGTAGACAAACATGCAGGCAGGCATGCACTCAATTTTGACTCTTAAAAATGAGCAGAGCTCTTTTGTTGAAGACTCTGAAATAAACTTGTACATCTGCATATGAGGCCTTTTGGACAAAGGTTTCATGTGTAGAGTTGGCGTTACAATGTTCTTTGATGCTCATATATTAGTAGTTAGTAGTTGTTGGCAATTAAACCGCCAAGAAAACATTCAACTACGGAACATTTCTGCTGAATCTGCAACGCTTGAAGACTGTCTGTTTTGCCATGTTGATAAATGTATCTCTCTCTAATGGTAGTTAATGTACAACTGAAATTTAATGTTGAACTCCATTCATGTCAGCAATTCACCTGAAACTAATTTGTAATAGAAACTAGGGCTTTTATTAATATGTCAATATTTTTATGCCGTATCGCGATATACGATATATATATCGATATTTTGCCTTAGCCTTGAATGAACACTTGATGCATATAATCACAGCAGTATGATGATTCTATGTGTCTACATTAAAACATTCTTCTCCAAACTGCATTAATATATGCTCGTTTTAAACTTTCATGCAGAGAGGGAAATCACAACTAAGTCAATTGACCAAACTGTATTTATTAAATACTCTTCATTCTCTCACGGGTGACTTTTTAAAGGCCTACTGAAACCCACTACCGACCACGCAGTCTGTAGGTTTATATATCAATGATGAAATATTAACATTGCAACACACGCCAATACGGCCTTTTTAGTTTACTAAATTACAATTTTTAATTTTCCGCAAAGTGTCGTGTTGAAAACATCGCGGTATGATGACTCGTATGATGACGCGTGCGCTTGACCTCTCGGGTTGTAGCGGACGTTATTTTCCAGCCCGATCCAAGCTATAAGTAGTCTGCTTTAATGGCATAATTACACAGTATTCTGGACATCTGTGTTGCTGAATCTTTTGCAATTTGTTCAATTAATAATGGAGAAGTCAAAGTAGAAAGATGGAGGTGGGAATCTTTTAGCCTTTAGCTACACAAACACACGGTGTTTCCTTGTTTAGAATTCCTGGAGGTGAAACTTTACTATGGATCAGAGCGGTCAAGCAAACATGGATCCCGACTACATGTCAACCGGCAGTTTTCGGTGAGAAAATTGTGGCAATAAGTCGTCTTTTACTGGAGATCAGTGTCAAAACTGTCCTGCTGCAGCGTCGTGACTTCCCTCAGAGACTCTAGCGTAAACACACCCGTGGCCACACCCCTCCAACTTTCAGGTACTATTTAACTCACTAAAACACAAGCAACACAATAGGCAGATAAGGGATTTCCCAGAATTATCCTAGTAAATGTGTCTAAAAACATCTGAATCGCTCCCACTGCAATTGCCTTTTTTTTCTTTTAACTTTTTTTTCTTTTAATTTTTTTTCTTCGAGTCCTTCACTCTAAATTTCCTCATTCACGAATATTTCATCCATCCATCCATTTCCTACCGCTTATTCCCTTTTGGGGTCGCGGGGGGCGCTGGCGCCGATCTCCGAATCTTTCATCCTTGCTCAAATTAATGGGGAAATTGTCGCTTTCTCGGTCCGAATAGCTCTAGCTGCTGCTGGCTATGATTGTAAACAATGTAAGGATGTGAGGAGCCCTACAACCTGTGACGTCACGCGCACATCGTTTGCTACTTCCGGTACAGGCAAGGCTTTTTTATTAGCGACCAAAAGTTGCGAACTTTATCGTCGATGTTCTCTACTAAATCTTTTCAGCAAAAATATGGCAATATCGCGAAATGATCGAGTATGACACATAGAATGGACCTGTTATCCCCGTTTAAATAAGAAAATCTCATTTCAGTAGGCCTTTAAATGAAAGAACAAACTGGTAGTGCTGCTACATTTTGTAGCAACACTTCTGCTGCATACTTTTCATATTGCTGTTGTCTGCTGAATATCCTCCTGCTTGAAGCAAAACCACCGCCAGATGATTGACCCCCTGCTGTTTTTTTGGGGCATTAATTGTTCTTCCTCCATTTGTGGTCAGTTTCGCACCTTCTCTCTCTTGTAATCTCACTCGCACCGCTCCGCTTGCACCACCTGCCTCAGCTAACGTTAGCCATGCTGCTACCCAGAGGTGTGGACTCAAGTCACATGACTTGGACTCGAGTCAGACTCGAGTCATGAATTTGATGACTTTAGACTCGACTTGACAAAATGTAAAAATACTTGCAACTCGACTTAGACTTTAACATCAATGACTTGGGACTCGACTTGGACTTGAGCCTTTTGACTTGACATGACTTGCTACTTTCCCCAAAACCCAACGATTAAAAAGTTATTCAGGAGCACTCCATATCTTCCATTGTGTACGCGTGTTTGTCAACATGTGTGCGATGACAGCCTGTGCGCTACTTGTCAGTACAACAGCCAATCAATTTACATCCACGTTATTTTCGTCACACAGCATTCATCCAATCAAATTGCAGGAAAACCAAGCAGAACTGCGCTCAAACAACAGAAGAATAAGTAGGGAAAATTATGCCATAAAGTGTTTCGTTCGGGTATTAAAAGTACGACTTGGTCAACAAAACAGTAATTGCCGTATGCAAAACATGCGGTTGGAAGATTACAGACGGAGACGCAACAACTTCGGACTTCGTTCGACATTTGAAGTTGCACAAAGAAGGGTACGTTTTGAATGTAGGATAACGTTTATTGGCTGAGTAACGTAACTTTTATTTGTTGTGTAGTTAAATCAGTGAGGCTGTAAACTCACTGCTAACATTAGAACCATAGACATCTTATAAGTAGACGCAGCATGGAGCGCTACTGCCTGTTGCCGCTGACGTGACGCGCGGTCGCCATCTTGGAGTGGTGATCCGCTCCACTCAGTGCAATTCATTTGGCAGGAGCAATGAACTGTCAGTGCATTTCATACATCTTACCTCACTGAATACCACTGATACTCGCACGCTTTTTTGTCATACGTGTAACTATGATAAAGGACACATGTCTTGGTGTGTTCTTAATTTGCTTAACAGTAATAGAATATTCTTATGTGCTATAAGTGACCAGACGTCTGAGATCAAAACTGGGAATATAATCCCAGAGAAGGGGGGGAAAAACAGTCAGCTATTTTTAAGTTAAAGAAACAATATGATTAGGTTGTATATACACGCGTATATCCTACATAAACAATGTATGAATACATTAGATAGCTATATATCTTACGGACCTATAGACCAGTGGTTCTCAAATGGGGTTACTTGAAGGTATGCCAAGGGGTACATGATATTTTTTTAAAATATTCTAAAAATAGCAACAATTCAAAATCCTTTATAAATATATTTACTGAATAATACTTCAACAAAATATGAATGTAAGTTCATAAACTGTGAAAAGAAATTCAACAATGCAATATTCAGTGTTGACAGCTAGATTTTTTGTAAACATGTTCCATAAATATTGATGTTAAAGTTTTTTTTTGTGAAGAAATGTTTGGAATGAAGTTCATGAATCCAGATGGATCTCTATTACAATCCCCAAAGAGGGCACTTTGAATTGATTACTTTTATGTGTAGAAATCTTTATTTAAAATTGAATTATTTGTTTATTTTTCAACAAGTTTTTAGTTATTTTTACATCTTTTTTTTTCAAATAGTTCAAGAAAGACCACTACAAATGAGCAATATTTTGTACTGTTATACAATTTAATAAATCAGAAACTGATGACATAGTGCTGTATTTTACTTCTTTATCTTTTTTTTCAACCAAAAATGCTTTGCTTTGATTAGAGGGTACTTGAATTAAAAAAAATGTTCACAGGGGGTACATCACTGAAAAAAGGTTGAGAACCACTGTTATAGACTTATACTCTGTTGCTGCAACAGCAGATAATTTATTCTGTCTTGACACTTTGTATTGATATTTTCTATTACATTCTTTCCTTAAATGATCATGTTTACAGAGATTGTTTTGTATGTATTTTTCATTTATGTTGCTTTGGATAAAAGTGTCTGCCAAATACTTAAACATATATAAACACCTGAAAGTCTTTATTTCAGCTAAAACCACCAATCTGTTTCACTGGATTCAGAATAAAACCAAATTCTGTCTTACCCAACAAAGTTAGTATTTGAATATTGTTACTTGAAGACTTATCTGTGTTTACAATAAAATAAGAATGCATCATAATCAGTGGCGGCTGGTGAATTTTGTTTTAGGTGGGCCTGAAAGTTTATAAACCACATACCTGCAGGGGGCTCATCCTCCCCCAGAAGATTTCTTTGTGATTTTCACATACAAATATTGTAGTTCTTTGCTCCTGCTTAACTCTGTGGTAATATTCTTTTCACAAAATACAACCAATAGTATGTTAATGTTAAATCTTACTTGTGAAAAGTAATCCCCCAATTCCTATTTTCAACAGTCCGCTCATTTGAGCAGGAAAACGCTGAATACCAGCCCATCATCTTTGTTTTCTACCTGTCAACTGTCAGTTTAGGCTGCTCGCCGGCTCCTCATCACCACTTCAAGATGGCGGCCAAATTGCTTGCGTCACAGCAGCCAATTCTGCGTCTACTTATAAGATGTCTATCAATCAATCAATCAATGTTTACTTATATAGCCCTAAATCACTAGTGTCTCAAAGGGCTATGGTTATAACGTCATTGCAAACACAGCAATCTGTTGCGTCCACTGCAGTTCGCTACATTATTCATACTTTTTGTCAAGTGATTTTTTTAAGCAGGGTTGCATGAGGTACCCACACATAAAGTTACGTTAGTGAATGTATCACAAACAGTAACGTAACGTTAGACGGCGGTCAGCAGCACCGCATATTTTAGCCACCTACAAAAAGACAAACATAGTCAAATAAAGGTCAGTTAAAATGTATACTATATTAAGAATATGTGTACATATTCCATAGAGGCCTGACATCTAAAAAGTACAGCACTGTTCATTGTTATGTTCATGTATTTGTTATGTTTTTCATGTGTACGCGCACATAAACACATATATAGTGTGAGATGAGATCAATGAGATAAGGTAAGAACATGATATAAACTGCTGTGGAACTAGTTACAATGCAATATTCCATGGAAATACAATGTTAACACTTGTGGAAATAAGTACAGTTGCACTTGTTTTTTGAAATGTGTTTATACTGTAAAGGAATGAGTTAAATGTTTAGAACAACTGGTCAATAGTGCTATTATGAAGTGCAGTGTAAGCACTGTTTTTTTTTAAATAATAAATACATACAGCGTTTTAAAAGCATACACAATCTGTGTACATATATTAGTATGTGGTTAAAAAGACTTGAAATGACTCGAAACTCAAAATGCAGGACTTGGGACTTGACTTGAGACTTCCCAGTATTGACTTTGGACTTGACTCGGGACTTGCCTGTCTTGACTCGGGACTTGACTTGAGACTTGAGGGCAAAGACTTGAGACTTACTTGTGACTTGCAAAACAATGACTTGGTCCCAACTCTGCTGCTACCTCTCTGCTTGACGAGGGCCTATGACGCTACACGCGCGATAGTATGTGACGTATGTAAGAAGGTGGGTTTGTTTTACATCTTTGTGAGAAGGAGAGATGAGAAGGAGTGAGAAACGCCTGTAGTGTAATGCCTGCAGCTAAAAGCAACTGCGTGAGAACGTACACTCAAATATTACGATATAGTAATTTTCAATATCGCACCCGTGATATATTGTTTAAATCGATATATCGTCCAGCCCTAATAGAAACTTTTTTTCAAGCCTTAATTTGTTACCATTTTGATGATAACAGCTTACAGTTTTTTAAAACCCCAAATTTTCAGAGATTTTCAAATCAAATTTTTCGTAAGCTGGGAGCTATAATCATCAAAATTATATCAAAAGAAGGCTTGCGATATATTAATTTGCATGTTGTGAGCCTATGTCATATATTTGTTTCACATTTGAAGTTGAATTTCTGACATGAATGGACTTTCGTACGACATTCATTTTTTTCATGTAGGGCTTGGTTTTGGCAAGGACTTCACAATACAATGCAGTATTACAATATTCCACATAGTTCACTGTCAAGTCAAAACACAGTGTAATTAAAATGGTTTAGTTCCATTTACTGCAATTATACAGAAAGTGGACTTTTTAACTTTTGACTTCTTCTGCCTTACTGACCACTAACTCTGCACAGCAAGGATTGAGATGTGTATATGTATATATATATATATATACATATATATATATATTTTTTTTTTCTAATTGATATTGACCTATTGTGTTTTCTAGCAATGCATGAAATCTTATTTGCAAATATAGTCAATAGGAATTGAATAATGATGATTAAAGAATCATGGATTGGATCTTTATATTGCCTTAATCAACACCCAACACGCTTTATGCGCTGAGAACCCATTATTAATTTACTTAACAGTCATATACTGGTGGTTGGTAACCTTGATCTCAGCCACAGCCGCCCTGTGGTAGACTCGCAGAAACGTGGCTGCCAATTCGTCCAACCAATCATTCATTCATTTAAATGTATACACCAGTGTGGGCTGCACTAAAGGCAACAGCAGGGCAGTGACTGAGAAGGTGGAAGTGCCAAGTCTCTAGTTTCTAGACGACCTGTCCTGAACCACTCCCATCCTGCAGTTTAACAGAAACTATTTGTCTGAAAACGAACTACAACTGTTTCAACGGATTACCCGTATTGGGACTCAGCAAAATCGCAGCCTAAATTGAAATTACATTCCTTTAAAGGATAAACAATCAAAAACACAGGGTGCAGACACAGGGTGTGGTACAAGACCAACAACAACCACATTCGCACAAAAAGTATCCAAAATACCTCTGGTTTTGAATCTACAGGCGAGACTGCGTCCTCAGCCTACAGGATAAGACAAGTCGAAGGGCAAAACAAAAAGATCAGAGAAGAGTACATGACTGGTGGTTAGCAAGAAATGGGTGGTGACATCAGAGAGGAGAAAAGAGGAGGAGGAAAGGAAACGAGGGAAAACATTTTAGAGGCATTTAAAAAAATTAAAGGAGATTTAAGAGCAAGTGTGAAGTCTAATACTGTGAGGTATTAAATCTCTGGTGGAGCTGAAAGCGGTCGAGCTTAAATGGAACGATAGGTTAAATAGGGATTGTGAATATCAGATTCACATGCAAAGGCAGGTGGGGAAAATGTATGACTGTTAGTCAAAGTTCATGAAGAATTTCTCTCAACACCTCAAATTTCATAACCATTTTTATGGGATATTAAAGACAAGGGTGTGAAAAGTCCAACGCTCTAGCTGGTGGTTCGTTTAAAAAAATGCATTGTTTTGGACCCATTTATCCATCCATTTTCTACCGCTTGTCCCTTTTCGAGGTCACGGGGGGCGGTTGCTGGAGCTTATCTCAGCTGCATTCGGGCGGAAGGCGGGGTACACCCTGGACAAGTTGCCACCTCATCGCAGGGCCAACACAGATAGACAGACAACATTCACACTCACATTCACACACTAGGGCCAATTTAGTGTTGCCAATCATCCTATCCCCAGGTGCATGTCTTTGAAGGTGGAAGGAAGCTGGACTACCCGGAGGGAACCCACACAGTCACGGAGAGAACATGCAAACTCCACATTGAAACAATGTTGTTTCATTTTTATAATTTAGTCTACTCTTGACTCATACCTTGAGTTCCAAAGTCTTAGCAGATGTTGAGAAGCCAGCACCCCGAAAGTTATCTGGACCTTGGTACAGGTCCACGTCCTGGTCAGTGTCAAGATCCTGGTCTTGGTCCTGGTCTGGATAGTCATAATGATCATGGTCTAGGTCCAGGCTGCCTTCTTGGTCGAGGTCTTCTCCGGACATGAACTGTGTGCGCTCGCTCAAGCTTCGCTGAGACAACTGGTCCATACTGTTGCCTAAAGCTGAAGCTGGGAAAATCGAGTTTAATGTAGAGATTTAAGGAACATATACTGAAGATCTATTTGGAATATTTACATTTGGTTTGAAGAACATGTAAGAGAATAACATATTGTCAGATTAGTATGAACTCTGCCAGGGTTATGGGCTACTTATATTTATTATAGAGCAGTTATTTTCAGTACTGTGATTTGCAGTAATGCGTACATCTGTTTAAATAAAAATTCCTGCTGGCTGTGTATGGGGGTTTGAGAAACATATTTTTTAATTGGCCTATGAGGTTACGGTAATTGAGCTCTGTGAACTCTGCTTGGCAAAAAGTGGCTGCCTGAACTGGATGTAACGAGGAAAAATAAATCGATGTTGATGTTGCAGCATCTGCTCGATGGCTGGCGTTTCAGTTGTTAACTTTCATATTTTATCACAAATTAATTTTGTTTTTGGAGCAATTTATTGCAAACTGCTGAATAAATCATGCCAGATGGTAAGATGCAGCCTTCTTACATTCCCTGACTTTTCAACTCATGGAAAAACAATACTGCACCAATTAGATACATAGTTACTTTTAGTTCCTAACCAAGAGATTACTAGTACAGCCTTCATATCATTACAAGAAAAATGTGATGAGTTTTGGTGCTCTTACCCCCATCAATACTTCGGGACAGGAGGTATCTCTTGCTAACTGAGCGATCAAACTGAGGTGCAGGCCTGTCAATCAGAGCGCTGGCCTGTCTGGTTTGAGCTTGAGTTCTTCCACTGTAACGGAACTTGGAACCAATCACCAAAAAGCCCTTTGGAGGGGGCTCTGGAGAAACCAACCTGTAAAAGTGTTTATGGATTAGTTTAGAAACTCATTGGTCAAATGAGTGGATGTCATCAAATAACAACCAGCCAATAGCAGTTGCTATTTTCTATCAACTTTTGTAGGTAGTTGTATTTGCAAGGTTTGGGAAGGGAAATAAAGTAGGGCTGTGCAAGGTATTACAACAGGAAAAGGTGAGGTACTAAGTCCTACCTGAAGAAGGTGTGGTGCTCAATGCAAACCTTCCACAATCGCTTCGAGGCCCGATGGTTGGGCAACTTGAAGCCAATGGTGCTCTCAAACTGTTCATACTAAGCAGTGAGGGGAAGAAGTGATGGGAGAAGGAAGTGAACAAAGAAGAATGAGGGGAGAAAGTGCAGGAAAAGTGAAGGGATAGTGTAAGGCCTTAGCTGTGATTACTCCAGAGAAATGGAAGAATCAATAATATTTTTTTTGTTCACTCAGACATAAATTCTTTAGTGACACATGAATCTGTAGCCATCCAACAAAAATAGAGTTTTGTGCACTCACTCCATCACATGTTCAGTGGTGTAAACAGAAGCAATGTCTGTCCAATCAATAGGTTATTAACGATATAACATGTTTTTGAGCATCACATTGATGGTTGTCCCTTTTTGGAAAAAAAAAAATGGATTAAACGCCATCCTGAACCCTCAGGAAAACTTAGAGACAGCTGACTGTGGAGCAAAACAACTGCACAATGAATACAAATCACTGTTGTTAGCCCCAAGGACATTCACTGCAGGACAAATAGTAAACCATCATAGTGTTCACACATACATATAATGCTTGTTAACAGTTAAAAAAACGACAAACATGTTTTTGATTTATCGAAGGACAAAGCAAAAAGAGGAAAAACAATATTGCATTTTACTCATTTCATATTTCTTTGGACCACAAATAATGCCTAAGGAAAAAAAGCACCAAACACCTGCTGTCCCATAGTGTAACATTATTAAACCTCAAAATCACTAAGAATGCAGTACAGAGAGGCAATATTGTCATTTTAAAAAGACTAAAACCATAAAAAGTCGACTGTTAGCTATAATCACCATTATGTTGTGTGTGTTTGCACAATGACGACCAACCAAGTCACGCAAAATTCATTAAGACATGTTTATGTACCTCTCCAGGGCGGATCTTAATGTAGAAGTTGCTCCTCTTATAAGAAATCTTGAGGATCTTTGGCCAAGCGAAGCGGTTTATCCTCAGGCGGTCTCGATAAATGAGCAGACCATTGGCACTCACGCCGAGCATTATGTCAATTCCCTCTGAATCCTAATCAGCAAGGGCAAATTAGCAGATACTGTAAGTGTGTTCAGATGCTGTTGAGGAATGTGACATGCCTTTTTGTACCTTTGCATGATGTAGGTCCACCCCATACATTGAAAGCTTCTTGGCATTTTCTAAAAAGTTCACTTCTGCTTCCGCTGGACTCATTCCCCTGCAGCGACATTTGGTTAAAATTTAATCTACCGTGAGCCACAAATCAAGCACTATCAATGTCGTTGGACCAAAGAAGTAAATGTGTGCTGACTTATAGTTATGATGCAGCTCCATCACCCTCTCCTCTAGCTCTCGTGTCTGGTTAGGAGCAAAGCGGAAGTCAGCGACGTAATCCGGCCCATGATCCTCTGGCTCGTAGTCTCCCAGTTCAGCCTGAACCGTGTAGGAGCCCAAAAGGGCGTGGGTAACAAAAGAACAGGGCAGACGCCCGGATAGGATGTCATCCCTCAACTGCAAACACAGGTAGTACCTAAAAAAAAAAATGACAGTCTCAGTCTTTTTGTTTTCAAGAGTAATATGCCTACCTCAAAGATGATCTTCTGACTTTTACACTGGTGCAACGACAACATCCTTCACCGTGAACTAAATTACCAGAGAGTAGCAACAAGCAAATCTATGTAATTACTCTATGCACCAGGTAGCCCGTAAGGACCAGATGAGTAGCCCGCTGGCCTGTTCTAAAAATAGCTCAAATAACAGCACTTACCAGTGAGCTGCCTCTATTTTTTAAATTTAATTCATTTACTAGCAAGCTGGTCTGGCTTTGCTCAACATTTTTAATTCTAAGAGAGACAAAACTCAAATCAAATTTGAAAATCAAAGAAAATATTTCAAAGACTTGGTCTTCACTCGTTTGAATAAATTAATTTATTGTTTTACTTTGCTTCTTATTAACTTTCAATTTTAGAGAAAAAATACAACCTTAAAAATTATTTTAGGATTTTTAAACACATATACCTTTTTACTCTTTAATTCCTTCCTCTTCTTTCCTGACATTTTAAATCAATGTTAAAGTTTTTTTTATTTTTTTTTATTGAAAGAATAATCAATACATTTTAATTTAATTCTTCATTTTAGCTTTTGTTTTTTCGACAAAGAATATTTGTGAAATGTTTCTTCAAACTTATTATGATTAAAATTCAAAAAAATTATTCTGGCAAATCTAGAAAATCTGTAGAATCAAATTTAAATCTTATTTCAAAGTCTTTTGAATTTATTTTAAAATTTTTGTTCTGGAAAATCTAGAAGAAATAATGACTTGTCTTAGTTAGAAATATAGCTTGGTCCAATCTGTTATATATTCTAACAAAGTGCAAATTGGATTTTAACCTATTTAAAACATGTCATCAAAATTCTAAAATTAATCTTAATTCAGGAAAAATTACTAATGATGTTCCATAAATTATTTTTTTATTTTTTTTCAGAAAGATTTGAATTAGCTAGTTTTTCTCTTAATTTTTTACGGTTAAATTTTGAATTTTATAGTCGAAATTGAAGATAAACTATGTTTCAAAATTAAATTTTCATTTTTTTTGGTGTTTTTTCCTCTTTGAAACCGTTAAATTAAGTGTTTTTTTCCATCATGTATTCTCTACAAAAAACCTTCCGTAAAAGGAAAAAAAATGTACGACGGAATGACAGACAGAAATACCCATAATATATATATATATATACTGTATATATATATATATATATATATATATATATATATATATATATATATATATATATATATATATATATATATATATATATATATATATACATACATATTTATTTATTAAAGGTAAATTGAGCAAATTGGCTATTTCTGGCAATTTATTTAAGTGTGTATCAAACTGGTAGCCCTTCGCATTAATCAGTACCCAAAAAGTAGCTCTATACATTCTGTCATTTACTAGTTCCCAAATATCGATACAGCTAGTGCATCACTAACGTATTATATAGACTTAGCCTTAAACAAACTTTAATGATCCACAAGGGAAAATGTTCAAAAGTAGTAGAAGTAGTAGAGTGGTGGTATGGTAATATACCAGGGGTTCTTAACCTTTTTGACCTCTGGGCCCGACTTCTACATTACATGTACGCCCGGGACCCACTAAAATTTAACACCTAATTAGTAATCTTACTCATGTTTTTAATCAAATTCAACAATTATATCTAACATACTTACTTCGCTTGTCAAATGATACGAAACAATAGGGATTATTATTATATCACTAAGATTATTTTCAAAGCTTCGGTCAGGGTGATCAGTAACATAAATACTAATCAAAAGAAGGTACTCAGAAAAACTGATATTGTGTTTTTTTTAATACGATCACACAGTGCTAAAATAAATGCTCACAAAATAATAATGAATAATAATATTTTTCATGTTTCCTGCTGTCAACTGTCCATAAAAGGTAAGTGCAAATAAAAATACAGCTTCACCACTTCAGTCATAATATATGCGCTTAAGAAAACGTATAACTTTAGCTTCAGACTTTTTCAGTTTGTTTGAGATTGTCATTCCAGCTGCATTCAGGTAGAAGGCGGTGTACACCCTGGACAAGTCGCCACCTCATCGCAGGGCCAACACGGATAGACAGACAACATCCACACTCACAGTCTCACACCCGATAGGGACAAGCGGTAGAAAATGGATGGATGGATGAGATTGTCATTACTGCCAGAAGTGGTGGACATGTGTATTATAACTGAGGACCTCTGCAGACCATAAAAGTTGAGTTAAAGTACCAATGATTGTCACACACACACTAGGTGTGGCGGAATTATTCTCTGCATTTGACCCATCACCCTTGATCATCCCCCTGGGAGGTGAGGGGAGCAGTGGAGAGCAACAATGGCCACGCCCGAGAATCATTTTCGGTGATTTAACCCCCAATTCCAACCTTAATGCTGAGTGGCAAGCAAGGAGGTAATTGGTCCCATTTTTATAGTCCTTGGTATGACTCGGCCAGGGTTTGAACTCACAACCTACCGACCTCAGGGCGTACACTCTAACCACAACGGACCACAGCTGACAAACTAATACTTTTTGCGGCCATCGAGGGGGAGCTTGTGGCCCACAAGTACTGTACTATACAGTAGATAAATATGGGCATGGACTGTATTCTGATAGTAAACACTATTTGTTTTGCCAAAGCTTTCAACCCTGCAGATTATAAAACAGTGCAGTTCATTTAGAAATGTGTCTTTGCTAATAAGTACATGTCACGTTTCGTGCCTTGAAGCAAAAGTCCGTAGCGTTTTATTGCTCGAAAGGTTTCTTCATTCATCACTCCAAGCAGCATTTGTATTTTTTCCAATATAACGAAAGCAATTCATACTTACTAAACCAGGGGTGCTCACACTTTTTCTGCACGCGAGCTACTTTTCAATTGACCAGGTCGAGGAGATCTACCTCATTCATATTTTTAATTTATATTTATTTACTGTATTTATGAAAGAGACATTTTTGTTAACAAGTTAATGGTGTTTAATGATAATACAAGCATGTTTAACACACAGAAATTCCTTTTCTTTCATGAAGACAAGAATAGTTGGTGTATTACTTGATTCTGATGACTTGCATTGATTGGAATCAGACAGTGGTGCTGATAAATGGAGGAGAAAAAAAGTCCTCCTTTCTGTCCAATACCACATGAAAGTGGTTGGATTCGGCATCTCATTTGTCCAACTTGCATAATCGTTTTTAAACACTTTGTTATGAGAGTAGCATATGTGTGTGTGGCCCTTTAATGGTGTTGACAGCAGGTGAGTGACGTCAGTGAGTGTGTGGGCGAGCGAGGAGAGGGAGCGGTCGCTGAGGGCGGGGGAGAAATACATTGGCATCAAACTCCGTAGCTTGCTAGCTTGTGCACGCTAGCTTTCTGAGACTCTTATTTTGTTAGCACAGGCAGGAAGAAGCCGGTCTTTTATGGTGAAGTCAGGAACTGTGCAGTTGGTCTTTAGAGTTTTGACAGCAGGTACGGCCCAAGAGTCTGTTGAAATAAAAAGTGATTCTCTCCGTCCGTCCTGTCAGTGATTTTTTTTTTCTTAATAATGAGCTTGCAGCAGCCAACGTCATCTCACAAGATCCTCGGGTGCCGAGAATGTCAAACAACTGCCGAAAGTGAAGTCTTGGTGAAGATTGATGATTGCTCATTTTTATGTCTATTTTTTTAATGCCTGGCTTGTGATCGACTGGAACATCCTCCGCGATCGACCGGTAGCTTGCGATCGACGTAATGCCCACCCCTGTACTAACCTGTTCCACGTCTGATGTCTGTAGGAGTTTTAATGCATATTGGTACATGCTATCGTAATGTTATCAAGCTAGCGTTGTTAGCATGAGCAAATATGCTAACACATTTATTTTGTATTGTTTCTGGTTTGTAAATTCACCAAAACGTCACCATGGAGTTACTGAGTCTGTTAAGCTGATTGGAGAGCTAGCTTCCACAGCTTGTGGGTCCAGGACGATGACTTCTGTGTTGTTTGATCAGCCATGTTACAAATATATTTTGTGCCGGTATTTATCTGCGGCTTATAGCAGATAATATATGTCAACATATTTGTTTATTTTAAAATTTGGTGGCCCTTGTGTGTGAATAATAATCTGAATGCTTTCTGTCTATCTGTGTTTGCGCTGTAATGAGCTGGCGACTTGTCCAGGGTGTACCCCGCCTTCTGCCCGAATGCAGCTGGGATAGGCTCCAGCAACCCTGTGACCCTGAGAGAGACAAGCGGTAGAAAATGGGAGGATGGATGGATGGCTCCAGCTTAAAGGCCTACTGAAACCCACTACCGACCACGCAGTCTGATAGTTTATATATCAATGATGAAATATTAACATTGCAACACATGCCAATACGGCCTTTTTAGTTTACTAAATGGCAATTTTAAATTTTGCGCCTAAGTATCCTGCCGAAACGTCGCGGTATGATGACGCGTGCGCGCGCTGTCACGCATTATAGAAGATATTTTGTTCCAGCACCAATCCCAGCTATAAATCGTCTGTTTTCATTGCATAATTCCACATTATTCTGGACATCTGTGCTGCTGAATCTTTTGCAATTTGTTCAATGAATAATGGAGACGTCAAAGAAGAAAGATGTAGGTGGGAAGCGGTGTATTGCGGCCGCCTTTAGCAACACAAACACAGCCGGTGTTTCATTGTTTACATTACCGAAAGATGATGGTGAAGCTTTACTATGGAACAGAGCGGTCAAGCGAACACGGTTGGATTGGACCACACACACAAAGTACAGTGTATTATGCAGCGATCATTTCGAAAGATCGTGTTTCGAAGAGGGTCCCTTGCAAAGGGCAGAGATGGGCATTGCCACCAACTGTCGACTGGTGCTGAAGAAAAGTGCGGGGCCGACCCTCAGATTGTACAGGTACGACCATATGATCTCACTAAAACACTAGTAACACAATAAGCAGATAAGGGATTTTCCTGAATTATCCTAGTAAATTTGTCTAATTACATCTGAATCGCTCCCACTGTAGCCTTTTTTTTTTATTTTTATTTTTTAGTCCTTCACTCTTACTTTGCTCATCCACAAATCTTTCATCCTCGCTCAAATTAATGGGGAAATTGTCGCTGTCTCGGTCCGAATCGCTCTCGCTGCTGGTGGCCATGATTGTAAACAATGTTCAGATGTGAGGAGCTCCACAACCCGTGACGTCACGAGCACATCGTCTGCTACTTCCGGTACAGGCAAGGCTTTTTAATCAGCACCAATAGTTGCGAACTTTATCGTGGATGTTCTCTACTAAATCCTTTCAGCAAAAATATGGCAATATCGCGAAATGATCAAGTATGACACATAGAACTGACCTGCTATCCCGGTTTAAAGGGGAACATTATCACAATTTCAGAAGGGTTGAAACCAAGAAAAATCAGTTCCGAGTGGCTTATTTTATTTTTTGATTTTTTTTTCAAAATTTTACATCTCCCGGAAATTCCCTAAAAAAAGCTTTAAAGTGCTTGATTTTTGTTATTTGTGATGCCACTGTCCATTTTCCTGTGACGTCACATAGCGATTCCAATACAAACAATGGCGAATAGCACAGCAAGATATAGCGACATTAGCTCGGATTCAGACTCGGATTTCAGTGGCTTAAGCGATTCAACAGATTAAGCATGTATTGAAACAAATGGTTGGAGTATGGAGGCAGATAGCAAAACCGAAATTGAAGAAGAAACTGAAGCTATTGAGCGAATAGCTATTGACGCTATTCGGCCATGCTAACGCTATTCTGCGTTAGCATCGCCGGTAAAATGTGCAGACCAACCGATCAGGACTTTCGCATTGACACTGGATCAATAAGTCAATAACAACAACACTCACCTTTGTGATTTCGTTGACTTTATCGTTGGGAATGCATCTGCTTTGAGTGTCGCAGGATATCCAGACATTCTTGCCATCTATGTCGTAGCACCGCCGGTAAAAACCAAACGAGGGACTTTCACATCTCTTGAAACTGGAGCAACTTAAATCCGTCGACTGGTAAGTGTTTGTTTGGCATTAAATGTGGATGGGGGGAAAGGCTGGATGTAAATATAGCTACAAATGAGGCATAATGCACACAGCTAGCCTAAATAGCATGTTAGCATCGATTAGCATGCCGTGCTAATCGATGCACATTCTACGTAAATCAACTTGAATCCGTCCATGATCATGTTGTTACACCCTTCGACAACACACCGACGAGACATTATGTCTCCAAGGTACCGGCAAACAGTCTAAAAAACGGAAAATAACAGAGCTGATTTGACTCGATGTGGTAGGGAAACATGGCGTTGACGACCGATGTGACGTCACGTTCTGACGTCGTCGCTGAGCGAGCGATAAACAGAAAGGCGTTTAATATGCCAAAATTCACCCATTTAGAGTTCCGAAATCAGTTAAAAAAATATATGGTCTTACTCCCAATTCCTCCCACCTCCAAGTACATACACCTGGGAATAGGTTGATTGGCAACACTAAATTGGCCCTAGTGTGTGAATGTGAGTGTGAATGTTGTCTGTCTATCTGTGTTGGCCCTGCGATGAGTTGGCGACTTGTCCAGGGTGTACATCGCCTTCCGCCCGATTATAGCTGAGATAGGTACCAGCGCCCCCCGCGACCCCAAAGGGAATCTGCGGTAGGAAATGGATGGATGGATAGATGTTCTTGGATTGGTGACGAACATCTGCATCTGGACTGTGTATTGGATTTATGGAATGCACTATCAAAAATACAGAGCGGTTACATTTTCGTGTATTTATTTCCAAACGAGATGTAATCCTGCTGCCAGAGTGTGGATATAATCATAGCTAATCTACTTAATAATAAATTACTTGAAAATAGAGTTGGACATGTCGAAAGTAAACCAGAGCCACACATTCCACAGAAATTGATCTAAATATCTGTATAAATTGTGTTATTCATCTTGGACTAATTTTCCTCTGGATTGGAACAAATAAATAGATATTTTTTGAAAGAGCCCAAATCCCGTACTTAAACGAAACATTTTCTGTATGTACTGGTTTTGTATCTTCTGTGTTGTAGTCTGAGGTCAGAGACAAGGTCTTACAAACTCCACGCTCACCCAGGTGACCCGGCCAGGGTTGATCAAGCCCTGACCTGCGTCCTAGCAGCAGCCCGGATCAAGTACCTTTTTGCAAAGCCTCCTTGTGGCTTTGTCTGCGGCTTTGATTGCAAATTGTATTTCCTAAGTCTTCTTTTTGGCTGCTCTTGTCCCACCCGGCCAAGGGAGGACTAAGCAAAGCTTCGACTACCAATCTCTAATAGGCCACCATGGTCAGACCTCAAAAAGGTGATGATCATTTCTGGCCAGAGTGATATTTTTGCTATTTAGGCTTGGAATTTGAGCTGCTTTCCCACGTCAACCTGCAGCTGCCAGTCAGAAGCTGTGTGAAGTAGACCTGTTGTTATTTCTGTAAATGCACAAAGCTTCTCTTAAGCCTTCACAAAAGCCTTCTTATGAGCATGTGTATGTCTGCTGATGCTGATGACTGTAGCTCAACTCTTCGCAACTGCCTTGAGCACCTGGTCATTGTGCCAACTGTAGTGGCCATCTGTCAGAGCCTTAGAGATAAATAAATAAATGATACATGGGTTGTACTTGTATAGTGCTTTTCTACTTTCAAGGTACTCAAAGCGCTTTGACACTACTTCCACATTTATCCATTTACACACACATTCTCCACACACATTCTCACACTGATGGAGGGAGCTGCCATGCAAGGCGCTAACCAGCACCCATCAGGAGCAAGGGTGAAGTGTCTTGCTCAGGACACAACGACGTGACGAGGATGGTACTAGGTGGGGATTGAACCAGGGACCTTCGGGTTGCGCACGGCCACTCCTCCACTTCGCCACGGCGTGCACGTGTGGGTTAGGGATAAAACCTAACCCAAAACATGACAGACAATATTCAACGTGATTGTGTGCGACCCAAAAAAGGCTTTGGGTCAATTTAGCTTGGGCATATGGTGAGACTTGGAATGATCTTGCTCAAATGAAATTTGATACTTAGACTTTAAACCAAGGGTAGGGAACCTATGGCTCTAGAGACAGATGTGGCTCTTTTGATGACTGCACCTGGCTCTCAGATAAATCTTAGCTGACATTGCTTAACACGGTAAGTAATGAATAATTCCGCTGGTAATCACAGTGTCAAAAATAACGTTAAAAATATAAAATATTCTCATGCATTTCAATCCATCCATCCGGTTTCTACCGCACCTGTTCAAAAAGTCGCATTAATGGTAAGAAGTATTTTATTTATTGTTGGTTAGCTTCAGAATAACAATAAGAATAAGAGACTAATTATACTCTAAAAATGTTGGTCTTACTTAAAAATGCATGCATTTAGTTGTACTTAGTTTTAAAGAAAATATTATATGGCTCTCACGGAAATACTTTATCAAATATTTGGCTTGTATGGCTCCCTCAGCCAAAAAGGTTCCCGACCCCTGCTTTAAACATTTGGTTTAGTTTGCCTGACTTTAGTAGTACTGTACTGTTCTTTGAAATGGATTACTCTGCCCATGTGTCATTTTTCTGTAACAAATCTAAGTCACAGTATGTTGTCCTGTTGAATATTGTTTGAACAACTACTCCCCACAGGATTTTGCAAGCTTTTTATTGCCTGACTTCAAAGCAGCTTTTACCAAAATGTTGCGCTAAAGTTGCGATTTTCTCACATTGCATCAGCTTGTGATTTTACGAATTTGTTATGAATGTATTAAGGTTAACTGTGACACTGTAATGTGTAATGTGTTGTCAGCAACAAAGATGAATCCTTGCACCCCTACCTGTCGTGTTTTATTATTTATGTGTCCTTCACAGGACCACACATAATCTTTCTAAGGGACTTACACGCTGGGTCTGTCACATGTTTAATCCGCTGGACAAAGTTGCAAATCCGGCATCATTTGCAAAATAATGTAGGGTTTGAACAACTGCAGTAAACCAAAACGTGTCAAATTTTAAACCAACCTGGTGATGTCTTCAATGAGCACAGATGGGTCCGGAGGGTAGAATTTAACAGAGAATCCCAAAATCCAGGAACCAACTGTGGACAGATTAGCATAACCTGTTTATTCTTTAAATACAGATAATTTACTATATACCCAAACCTGTTCAGTTCATCTCTTAGCGAGTAAGATTTTGGTCAATTGTGTTGATTAGTTTGTTGAAACAATTAATGTAAAATAGAGCAATAGCGTTGTTTATTCACGCTCAGCATGTTAGTTGTTGTTTTCTCTGTAGCCATGGGAAATCAAGCTACATCCATAAAGACCTTCACTATGACAAGACCTTTTGGAAGCATTATTCTGCTGACACTGAAACAAGAGTCTAAATCACTACGAGGGATATTCTTCCATCCCACTATGAATAATATGTAAATCAATAACGTTCCTCAGTCCATCAATTCCATTTAATTAAATGTCTAACCTACATGGTGAGGCCAACTGTTATGTACTGAACTAAATTGACATTTACTGTTCGGTGGAATCTTTGCCAGCATGTTTAGCCTTCAGTTCACCTCCACTCAAATGAATTGACCCGTTCACCCCTCATCCTCCTATAGGTACTTTGTTCTATTAGCCAAGAAGTATACACCGCTTGGTAATTGTTAGTTTATAAGTGTTGGTCTCATGGCGGTCACTTTTTTAAATAATGAACTGACTTATCTTGCCTTCAAGTAAGCCGTCAAGTTCATAATTTAATCAGACTTATAAACACGCACACACACACACATCCGTTACAAAATGTGTGGATCCCTTATCTCTATTCAGCACTTACCACGAATTTGCTTTTTAATCTCCTTGGAAGGATCCAACCAACTCTGATAGAGAAAAAGGAGACAACGCGTTCTTGAGTGATTTGACATCAGAAAAACCCTTCAGTCATATTTTCAAGAGACCCCATTATAAGTGCGTCTTTTAAGTTGCTGCTCATGCCTCGCTGTGTTGAAGGAAGAATATATCCCTGCTACAAATAAAATGTGGACAAAAGGCTCAAGAAAAGGTAGACAAAGGGCTCTATAAAAGGCAGGAAACATCAATATTGCAGCTACAAAGTATGAATGTATCGAATGTACCGTAGCTCCTTCTGCTTAATGTCACCATCAGCTTTCATGGGTCCTTTTTTTGTTAAAGGCCATTCTATCTGATACTATTTTCAAACTCTATGTCTTGCATTTTAAGTCACTGAAGTCTGAATTCAACGTCTTGCACTTTGAGTTAATAATCCTATTTTCATTGCCTTAAGAACAAACCATGTGATTGTAAATTTACACGGGCAAATACAACCAGGCAATAATGTTATACTAAATAAGAGCTTATATTGATATCAATGTCTTTATGCTAATCTAATTTAACACAGTATATTCGTTTTACATAATAGTCCATCTATATTATGATTTAAGTCTGGTCATGTCTCTGTTACATGCCTCTGCAATTTGCTCCTGCTAATATAAAACCATGCTCCAAGTTAGGCACATTATGTGGCGTTGGACTATCTATACATGCCTTGTTTCTTAAAATTCTGTGCTGCACTATTAACTATTGATTTATTATGGACCACAATGGAAAGAAACCTTTTGACTTTTTGTGCCATCCATTTGCCTTTTTAAAGCATCACATGGTTTCAATTATTTACAATGTCAATAAACGTATCAATCAATCAATCAATCAATCAATCAATCAATCAATTGAGGTAATGGCAGCAATTTCAAACTCCACACCTTAACAAAAAATAGGAAAAAAGTCATAACTTCATAAAAACTCAGTTCAATACAAAAAAATGTGTGAAATCTGAACTGCAATCTCAAACCTCCCAGTAGATCAAATACAAATATTTACAACCCCTTATTTATCCTTTCATTGACATATTTGTTATATGTTCCCTCAAAAGCCTAAACACAAAGAACATAACTTAACATGTACAATACAATTAACTAAATTTCCTCCAAACCGATTTTTTTTTTTATTTTCCTTCTCCTGAAGGAATCAATAAAGTACTATATATCTATCTATTCTCAAACTGTGGTACACAGGTTCCATCAAGTGGTATGCCAATGACTCACTTAATTAAATATTCAAACACAGTCTTACTGTTCAAACAGTGTGTAATGTTACAGTAGCCAAAATAATTAAAAATACTTAAATAAAACAGTTTCCTTGTTTTAAATTAATATTTAAGCATACAACGCTACTGTATTTTATGGCCAAGTGTTTTCTGAGGTGGTACTTTGTGAAAAAAAGTTTGAGTAACCACTGCTCTAAACAAATGTTCAAGCGCTCTCTTAATACAATGCATCAGTCGCCAGCTCGTGTGAATTTCAATATTGCAGACTTGCAAAGTGATATCTTCCCACTTAAGTATTTGAATGTGTCAACAAGACCTTGGTGCTGTCGGGGTCCTGGAACGTCAGGCCAAAGTAGTCCCTTTCCAGCAGGTTCAGATGGCCACACACCATGTCCAGCAGCGTTTGGCCCTTGGCAAATTTCTACCACAAGCACGCACACACACACACGCACGCACACACACGCGCGCACACACACACACACACACACACACACACACACACACACATACGGGTTATCATATGGAATGGGGCCCAAGTTTTTGCTCATGACTTGTGGGGACCACCCTTTCTAATATACTACATATATATATATATATATATATATATATATATATATATATATATATATATATATATATATATATATATATATGTATAATGCATTAGCTCCTTCTTGACTGTACTTGAATGTAGAATATATGTAGAATATATTTATATTATTCATCTATTATATTTTATATACAGTATATGATATGTGATACAAATTATATTATTTATAGGGGTGTAACGGTACTTGTATTTGTATTGAACCGTTTCGATACGGGGGTTCCGGTTCAGTGCGGAGGAGTACCGAACGAGTTCCACACGAACATATGAAGTAGCCGCCTATGCTAAAGTCTTAACAAGCTGCTCCGCTCCGTTCTGCCTCTGTCTCCTGCACAGCACCCTGCATTGTCCCTCCCACACAACCATCTGATTGGTTACAACAGTAGCGATAACAAGCCAATCAGCAATGCATATTCAGAGCGCATCTAGTCAGCGCTTCAGCGTCGAGCAGATAGGTCTTTAGCAGGGGAGCAGCGGACTCTCCCCAAATTATACCAAACACTTCCAAGTCAACTACTTTCTAAACATTACTATGAACCCGTTGACCTTCTAGAAACAGTCCTGGCTTTAGGTGAAGGCTAATTAGCTTTTAGCGTAACGTTAGCTCATTTTGAGGTGTGTGCGTGTTACGGACAGTGATGATTGAGGTATGTTGAAGCAGCAAAAAAGGACATTATGTTAAATGAAGAGTTTCTGTCTCTGATCATGTATATAATAATGTAAGTGCATCATAAAGCCTACATGAACTCCATGGTTTTTAGGGTTGAATAGTCTCTCCTATTGCTATTGTACTATTTTTCAGCTATAGTTACATTAATCATTAGTAATGTAGCAGCCTAGTTTTGAATGGCAGGGTCCCTGCTATCACATGTTGATACAAATAGAATATTTACATTAAAAAAAAATCCACTACAGGCTTCCCCAATGCTGTAATAAATTAAGCAGGATGAGTTGTCTTGAAACTGTTTAATGTTGCACTTTTTATATGTAGAAGAAAAGTTGTGTCATTTTATTTCATCTAAGCAACAACTTGAGGCAGTTTAATGTGGATTAACGTGGGCAAAATTGTTATAGTGTTCCCAATGTTAAAAGGATCACGCCATTGTTTACAAATTTGGTAAATAAATAACCATCCATTTTCTACCGCTTATTCCCTTTTGGGGACAAGGGGGGCGCTGGCGCCTATCTCAGCTACAATCGGGCGGAAGGCGGGGTACACCCTGGACAAGTCGCCACCTCATCGCAGGGCCAACACAGATAGACAGACAACATTCACACTCACATTCACACACTAGGGCCAATTTAGTGTTGCCAATTAACCTATCCCCAGGTGCATGTCTTTGGAAGTGGGAGGAAGCCGGAGTACCCGAAAGGAACCCACGCATTCACGGGGAGAACATGCAAACTCCACACAGAAAGATCCCGAGCCTGGATTTGAACCCAGGACTGCAGGAACTTCGTATTGTGAGGCGGACGCAGTAACCCCTCTGCCACCGTGAAGCCCAATTAATAACCCCCCCAAAAAAAAAAAACATTAGATAATTTTTTTTAAATAAATAACCCAAAAAATTACATTTTGTTGTTTTCTTACTGTACCGAAAATTAACCGAACCGTGACCTCTAAACCGAGATATGTACCGAACCGAAATATTTGTGTAACCGTTACACCACTAATTATTTATTATTATTATTATAGTTTAATGTGAGCGAACTGTGGTGCTGAATTTCCCCCAGGGATTAATAAAGTACTTTTTATTCTATTCTATTGTATTCTATTCTACAGGGTGTAGAGGCATAAAAAAGGTAAAATGGCCACTGCCAAGTTAGCTCATACATGTCTTTAAATCTCTATATTGATGAAGTAATGTGCTGATCATTCTTACTGTGGTCCCTGGGGGAAAATAGTTAATATGGTTCATGGGGACCAAATTTAAATAATTTTGCATAATTCACACACATTTGTACATCTGAGGACCATTTAAAAAAAAAAAGTTCAAATTAAATATGACATGATCCTCAGAACACAGGACTACAGCTGTCCTCTTATAGGAACTTTCACCACTTAAGTTTACCAGCTACAGCCCAATGAGGGGGCTGCTAAGCAAATGTCTCACACTCAAACTAACCAGTAAACATGTTTTATGGGCCAAAGCTTAAAAATCACTTCAGAGTGGATCTGACTATCATTGAAAAATGTTTCCCTTTAGGGGACCTGTTTTTTTTTCGTCCCCATACCGTCAGAGGTCCCCTAAAGGGGACTGTGTAAACAGAGCAATGTCCCCATTAAGTAAGCATTGCCAGAACACACACACACACACACACACACACACACACACACACACACACATGCAGTAGATATAAACAAATGTACAAACCCCGTTTCCATATGAGTTGGGAAATTGTCTTAGATGTAAATATAAACGGAATTCAGTGATTTGCAACTCCTTTTCAACCCATATTATACTGAATTCACTACAAAGACAAGATATTTGATGTTCAAACTCATAAACTTTATTTTTTTTTGCAAATAATAATTCACTTAAAATTTCATGGCTGCAACACATGCCAAAGTAGTTGGAAAAGGGCATGTTCACCACTGTGTTACATCACATTTTCTTTTAACAACACTCAATAAAGGTTTGGGAACTGAGGAAACTAATTGTTGAAGCTTTGAAAGTGGAATTCCTTCCCATTCTTGTTTTATGTTGAGCTTCAGTCGTTCAACAGGCCGGGGTCTCCACTGTCGTATTTTACGCTTCATAATGCGCCACACATTTTCCATGGGAGACAGGTCTGGACTGCAGGCGGGCCAGGAAAGTACTCGCACTCTTTTACTATGAAGCCACGCTGTTGTAACACATGACTTGGCATTGTCTTGCTGAAATAAGCAGGGGCGTCCGTGGTAACGTTGCTTGGATGACAACATTTGTTGCTCCAAAACCTGTATGGATCATTCAGCATTAATGGTGCCTTCGCAGATGTGTAAGTTACCCCTGCCTTGGGCACTAATACACCCCCATACCATCACAGATGCTGGCTTTTGAACTTTGAGCCCATAACAATCCGAATGGTTATTTTCCTCTTTGTTCTGGAGGACACCACTTCCTCTGTTTCCAAATATAATTTGAAATGTGGACTCGTCAGACCACAGAACACCTTTCCACTTTGCATCAGTCCATTTTATGTGAGCTCATGCCCAGCCAAGCCGGCGGCGTTTCAGGGTGTTGTTGATAAATGGGTTTGGCTTTGCATAGTAGAGCTTTAACTTTCACTTACAGATGTATCGACCAACTGTAGTTACTGGCAGTGGTTTTATGAAGTGTTCCTGAGCCCATGTGGTGATATCCTTTACACACGGATGTCGATTTTAGATGCAGTACCGTCTGAGGAATCAAAGGTCCGTAATATCATCGCTTACGTGCAGTGATTTCTCTAGATTCTCTGAACCTTTTGATGATTTTACGGACTGTAGATGGTAAAATCCCTAAATTCCTTGCAATAGCTTGTTGAGAAATGTTCTAAAACTGGTCGACAATTTGCTTACAAAGGGGTGACCCTCACCCCATCCTTGTTTGTGAATTACTTAGCATTTTATGGAAGCTGCTTTTATACCCAATAATGGCACACAACTTTTCCCAATTAGCCTGTACACCTGTGGGATGTTCCATATAAGTGTTTGATGAGCATTCCTCAACTTTATCAGTATTTATTGTCACCTTTCCCAACTTCTTTGTCACGTGTTGTTGGCATCAAATTCTAAAGTTAATGATTATTTGCAAAAAAAAAAAGTGTTTATGAGTTTGACCATCAAATATGTTGTCTTTGTAGCATATTCAACTGAATATGGGTTGAAAATGATTTGCAAATTATTGTACTTCGTTTATATTTACATCTAAAACAATTTCCCAACTCTTATGGAAACAGGGTTTGTACACAGTAAATGGTTAGGTGTTGCAGACAAAATATGATTAATGTACAAACGTTTGTATACTATAAAAGATGAAAAAGGGCATAACGATTGTCCATAACATATTATACCCGGACATAAACATAGCAACCCCTGTGGTAAATTTTAAATGTGCTATATAAATAAAATTGATTTGTTTTGATTTGATTTGATTTGATTTGATATCCTGGACAATATTACATTTGTACCCACATTTCCCAACACAAGGGAGTTAAAGACAGAAGTAACACCATAATAAACCCAAGAAATAACTGCTCCCTGTAGAGTGGGATATCTAACAGTGTGGGCCTACAATGCTGCAAAACACATTTCACATTATTTAGACTTTACAGAAAACCACACCTTTTGTTAATGCAGCGCTTTGGGGGTGAAAACAAGACCTCTGTTGGTTACACACACACCCACACACACACATACACATCTCCTTAGGAAACCTGGCTCCTATGGCGACGTGGCAACCAAGCAGCAGTTACCATGGAAACAGAAGTAATAGGTCCCTTGTGAGGGTACTTGTGCCCTCACCCACTCCATCCCTCTCCCTTTGTATTGCAAAAAGAATAAGACCAAAAAAATTTAAGCGTTAATTTTAGAAGTAGTTCATCATCATCTGTAGAAACAGTTACTATGTCTAAAATAGAACTGCTTCCCTGAGAAGATTTGTCAAAATGCGGCAGGATATTGTGGACTGTGCCAATAAAAAGCTGAGATGCAAATTTGCTTCGTCATCACCCAGCATTGCACACAAGACAAAACCCGCTAATTGGATTTGTTTGTGGGCCCATTAAGTTCTAATCACATCCCCCAACTAGTTCTCTTTGCCTGTGTAATACACTACCATGCATTCCTGCAGGCACGATGAGGAGAAACAGTGGGAGTGGCAGTTGGTTAATGATGTGTATATTTGTTAGTCGGACTCGGAAAAATATGGCCGTGAACACAACGGAAAAGAAGCTGAAAAGTTGCGTTAAGCAGAGAGAAAACCCCAGATTTTTAACAATTAATTAATACAGCTTCAATTAAACACGCAACAAATATGCTCAAAACCGCACGCACAAGAATCACTTTACTTACCACTGTAATTACCGGACTACAATACTCTCCATTTAATGACTGTAAGTAATGTAAAAATAATGTAAAAACAAGAGTATAAAGAAGTTATATTGTTCCATTACCTTTGTTCATACTACTGTCACTACTGAACTGCCAAAAAAACTGTAGATACCTTAATATTAGATGCCTCCTATACTGTACACACTGTATATACTGTTACACTATTTCAGTGGTCGGCAACCAATTTGACCCTTTTCACAAAATACAGAAGACAATGGGAGCCGCAACCGTTTTAGCGATTATGTGCTGGTGCTCACCCAGATAACAATAATAAGGGCATGCTATGAAACCATTGGCTTAGACTTCTAAAACATGTACAAACTGTATGCCAGTAGAGCAACAGGTTGTATGTGGCTTCCGCAGATACACGTACACGACTGCAAGGCATACTGGGTGATACAGTTTACACTGAAGATTGTGATGTAAACAACTTTAACACTCTGACTAATATGCACCACACTGTGAACCCACACAAAACAAGAATTACAAACACATTTTGGGAGAACATCCTCACAGTAACACAACATAAACGCAACATAATAAATACCCAGAATCCTTTGCATCCATGACTCTTCCTGACTATATTTTTCACCCCGCTGGCACCAAACACTCACACTGAAACTCGACTTACACGACTGTCTTGGGACATAACTTGTTAACCTCAAATGTGTATCCAATATGTATGCATGTGTTATAGTAATGTATTGAAATACTTCATATAATGTTAGCTGTTACAAGGATCCTTTAAAATTGTGTAATTTGATCAATAATTATGAATACTTTTCTCCTCTTGCCTGTGTGGTATGTATCTGCATACTCCAGCTGTCCACCACATCCCAAAGAAGAAAACACTCTCTGCCGGACTATAAACCACACTATTGGACTTTAAAATTGTTATAAGTTTGTCTCTGCATGACATTGTATTCGTATTAACATGAAAAAAACAGAAAAAAAAGAAAGAAAGATCAACTTACAAAAAATAATTCCTTTTATTAACTATTATTTTGGCCTGTAACAAGAATGACATAAAATGCATCTATTTGGCTGAAATAAAAAAAAAACAACGACCTTAAACTATAACATTTTTGAGCGGCTTGACCTATATGATAATAAAAAATATATTAAATGAACTTCAAATGGATCAGTATATAAAACCCTTTCACCTAAAAAAAACTAAATTAATCAAACAAGTTGTGCTTTTTTTTTGTTTTTAATTAAAATGAGGAAGTCGGGATTAATGACTACAATGAGCACAATACTGTATGATACTGATAAAGCATGTTCCTCAGGCTCACCCCCCTCCCCCCTGCCATTGCACCGTGTCGTTGTCCCCCTACCCTCACACATACACACACACTATGTGAGAAATGTATTAAAATTGAATTAATTTTAGATTCTAAATTGTTTATATGTGCAAATGTGGGTGCAGGTATCGAACACCGCAGTCTAAATAGACGCATCCTCGCTCATCCATGCGGACTGGACACTGGCCGAGTTAGCGGGCCAGTGGGCGGCCGAAAGTGGAGTCGGCTCACATGTTTGCTTTGTTGGGTCTGCTCCTGTCTCTTGCAATGCTCCCCCCCACCCCAGCAGACGATGGCGTGGAACACCGTTGAGCATACTTGCCAACCCTCCCAAATTTTCCGGGAGATTCCCGAAATTCAGCGCCTCTCCCGAAAACCTCCTGGGACAAATTTTCTCCCGAAAATCAGGCGGCGCTGGAGGCCACGCCCCCCTCCAGCTCCATGCGGACCTGAGTGAGGGCAGCCTGTTTTCACGTCCGCTTTCCCACAATATAAACAGCATGCCTGCCCAATGACGTTATAACTGTAGAATGATCGAGGGCGAGTTCTTAGTTTCTTATGTGGGTTTATTGTTAGGCAGTTTCATTAACGTCCTCCCAGCGTGGTAACAACACACAACAACAGCAGTCACGTATTCGTCTACAGTATAGCAGTTCATCTGCCATAAACAGCAATGTTGTGACATTCTTAAACAGGACAATACTGCCATCTACTTACATGCATATGGTTAGAAAAATTGTGACAGAGAATAGAACAAGGATGGACAATTCAACCCTTAACTCAACAATGAGTAGATAAGTGTTATGTGTGTGTATATGTGTAAATAAATGAACACTGAAAATCAAGTATTTATTTCATATATATACATATATATATATATATATATATACTGTATATATGTAATAAAATTAATATATACGAACATGTATTGCTAGAATTCACTGAAAGTCAAGTATTTCTTATATATATATATATATATATATGTATATATATATATATATATATATGTGTGTTGGCCCTGCGATGAGGTGGCGACTTGTCCAGGGTGTACCCCACCTTCTGCCCGATTGTAGCTGAGATAGGCGCCAGCGCCCCCCGCGACCCCGAAAGGGAATAAGCGGTAGAAAATGGATGGATGGATATATATATATTAGGGCTGCGAATCTTTGGGTGTCCCACGGTTCGATTCAATATTGATTCCTGGGGTCGCGATTTGATAATATATCAATTTGTTTCGATTCAACGTGATTCTCCTTTCAAAAACGATATTTTTCCGATTCAAAACAATTCTGTATTCATTCAATACATAGGATTTCAGCAGGATCTACCCCAGTCTGCTGACATGGTAGCAGAGTAGTAGTTTTTTTTTTAAAAGCTTTTATAATTGTAAAGGACAATGTTTTATAAACTGATTGCAATAATGTAAATTTGTTTTAACTATTAAATGAACCAAAAATATGACTTATTTTATCTTTGTGAAAACATTGGACACAGCATGTTGTCAAGCTTATGAGATGCGATGCAAATATAAGCCACTGTGACACTATTGTTCTTTTTTATTATTTTTTATAAATGTCAAATGATAATGTAAATGAGGGATTTTTGATCACTGCTATGCTGAAATTATAAATAATATTGATACTGTTGTTGATAATATTCATTTTTGTTTCCCTACTTTTGGTTTGTTCTGTGTCGTGTTTGAGTCTCCTCTCAATTGCTCTGTTTATTGCAGTTCTGAGTGTGTTGCTGGGTCAGGTTTGGTTTAGGAATTGGATTGCATTGTTATGGTATTGCTGTGTAATGGTTTGTTGGATTGATAAAAAAATAAAAATAAATAAATAAAAAATTCAAAAAATTAGGTTTTTAAAAAAATGAGAATCGATTCTGAATCGCACAACATATTTGATTCGATTCGTATTTGAATCGATTTTTTCCCGCACCCCTAATATATATATATATATAAATGAAAATCGATTCTGAATTGCACAACGTATTCGATTCAAAAAAATCAAACATTATTATTATTTTTTTTTTATCACACCCCAAATATATAAAAATTGTATATATATATATATATATATATATATATATATATATATATATATATATATATATATATGTATATATATATATGTATATATATATATATATATATATATATATATATTAGGGGTGGGCAACGATAAAACATTTTAA